>NC_092708.1:287435961-287735961 GCF_047496885.1 Scyliorhinus torazame | reverse complement strand
GTCCAGACATCCATCCATCCATCCATCCATCCATCCATCCATCCCTCCAGCCAGCCATCCATCCAGCCAAACCATCCTTCCAGCCATCCATCCAGCCATCCATCCATCCAACCATCCCTCCAGCCAGCCAACCATCCAGCCAGCCATCCAGCCATCCATTCATCAATCCATCCCTCCAGCCAGCCATGCATCCAGCCATCCTTCCATCCAGCCATCCATCCAGACATCCATCCATGACTCCATCCCTCCAGCCAGCCATCCATCCATCCATCGATCTAGCCATCCATTCAGCCATCCATCCATCCCTGCATCCAGCCATCCATCCAGCCTTCCATCCATCCAGCCATCCGTCCAGCCATTCATTAATTCATCCATTCCTTCAGCCAGCAATTCATCCAGCCATCCATCCAGCCATCCATCCAGCCATCCATCCATCCATCCATCACTCCAGCCAGCCATCCATCCAGCCATCCATCCATCCATCCATCCCTCCAGCCAGTCATCCAACCAGCCATCCATCCATACAGCCATCCATCCAGCCATCCATCCATCCCTCCAGCCAGCCATTCATCCAGCCATCCATCCATTCAGCCATCCATTCAGCCATCCAACCATCCATCCCTCCAGCAAGCCATCCATCCAGCCATCCATTCATCCAGCCATCCATCCAGCCATCCATCCATCCATCCAACCCTCCAGCCAGCCATCCATCCAGCCATCCCTCCATCCAGCCATCCATCCAGCCATCCAAACATTCATCCATCTCTCCAGCCAGCCATACATCCAGGCATCCATCCATCCATCCAGCCATCCATCCATCCATCCATCCCTCCTTCCAGCCAGTCATTAAGCCATCCATCCATCCAGCCATCCATCCAGCCATCCATCCCTCCAGCCAGCCAGCCATCCAGCCATCCCTCCATCCAGCCATCCATCCAGCCATCCATCCATCCATCCCTCCAGCCAGCCAACCATCCAGCCATCCCTCCATCCAGCTATCCATCCATCCATCCATCCCACCAGCCAGCCAGCCATCCATCCCTCCAGCCAGCCATCCATCAAGCCATCCATCCATCCAGCCGTCCATTCAGCCATCCATCCTTCCATCCATCCCTTCAGCATGCCAGCCATCCAGCCATCCATCCATCCAGCCATCCATCCAGCCATCCATCCATCCATCCCTCCAGCCAGGCATTCATCCAGCCATCCATCCATTCAGCCATCCATCCAGCCATCCATCCATCCATCCATCCCTCCAGCCAGCCATCCATCCAGCCATCCATCCGTCCAGCCATCCATCCATCCATCCATCCATCCATCCATCCATCCCTCCAGCCAGCCATCCATCCAGCCATCCATCCTTCCAGCCATCCATCCAGCCATCCATCCATCCAACCATCCCTCCAGCCAGCCATCCATCCAGCCAGCCATCCAGCCATCCATCCATCAATCCATCCCTCCAGCCATCCTTCCATCCAGCCATCCATCCAGCCATCCATCCATGACTCCATCCCTCCAGCCAGCCATCCATCCATCCATCGATCTTGCCTTCCTTTCAGCCATCGATCCATCCATCCATCTCTGCAGCCAGCCATCCATCCAGCCTTCCATCCATCCAGCCATCCGTCCAGCCATTCATTAATCCATCCATTCCTCCAGCCAGCAATTCATCCAGCCATCCATCCAGCCATCCATCCAGCCATCCATCCATCCATCCATCACTCCAGCCAGCCATCCATCCAGCCATCCATCCATCCAGCCATCCATCGAGCCATCCATCCATCCCTCCAGCCAGCCATCCGTCCAGCCATCCATCCATCCAGCCATCCATCCATCCATCCATCCATCCAGCCAGCCATCCATCCGGACATCCATCAATCCAGCCATCCATCCCTCCAGCCAGCCATCCATCCAGCCATCCCTCCATCAGGCCATCCATCCAGCCATCCATGCATTCATCCATCTCTCCATCCAGCCATCCATCCAGCCATTCATCCATCCATCCATACCTCCAGACATCCAGCCATCCATCCATCAATCCATCCCTCCAGCCATCCCTCCATCCAGCTATTCATCCATCCATCCATCCCACCAGCCAGCCATCCATCCAGCCATCCATCCAGCTATCCATCCAGCCATCCATTCATCAATCCATTCCTCCAGCCAACCATCCATCAAGCCATCCATCCATCCCGCCGTCCATTCAGCCATCCATCCACCCATCCATCCCTTCAGCCTGCCAGCCATCCAGCCATCCATCCATCCAGCCATCCATCCAGCCATCCGTCCATCCATCCATCCCTCCAGCCAGCCATTCATCCAGCCATCCATCCATTCAGCCATCCATCCTTCCATCCATCCATCCATCCATCCATCCCTCCAGCCAGCCATCCATCCAGCCATCCATCCTTCCAGACATCCATCCAGCCATCCATCCATCCATCCATCCCTCCAGCCAGCCATCCATCCAGCCAGCCATCCAGCCATCCATCCATCAATCCATCCCTCCAGCCTGGAGGGATGGATGGATGGATGGATGGCTGGATGGATGGCTGGTTGGATGGATGGATGGCTGGATGGATGACTCGCTGGCGGGATGGATGGATGGATGGATGGCTGGATGGATGGCTGGATGGATGGAAGCCTGGATGGATGGCTGGATGGATGGATGGATGGATGGCTGGATGGATGGATGGCTGGATGGATGGATAGCTGGATGGCTGGAAGGCTGGATGGATGGATGGCTGGATGGATGGCTGGATGGATGGATGGATGGATGGATGGATGGATGGCTGGATGGATGGCTGGATGGAGGGATAGCTGGAGGGATGGATGGATGGCTGGATGGATGGCTGGATGGATGGATGGCTGGATGGATTGCTGGCTGGATGGATGGCTGCCTGGAGGGATGGATGGATGGATGGCTGAATGGATGGCTGGATGGATGGATGGCTGGATGGCTGGCTGGCTGGAGAGATGGATGGATGGATGGCTGGATGGACGACTGGATGGATGGAAGGCTGTATGGATGGCTGGCTGGAGGGATGGATTGATGGATAGATGGCTGGATGGATGGCTGGATGGATGGATGGCTGGATGGATGGCTGGCTGGAGGGATGGATGGGTGGCTGGACGGAGGGATGGCTGGATGGTTGGCTGGCTGGAGGGATGGATGGATGGATGGCTGGATGGATGTCTGGATGGAGGGATGGCTGGATGGATGGCTGGCTGGAGGGATGGATGGATGGATGGATGGCTGGATGGATGGCTGGATGGATGGATGGCTTAATGACTGGCTGGCTGGAGGTATGGATGGATGGATGGCTGGATGGATGGATGGCTGGATGGATAGCTGGATAGAGGGATGGCTGGATGGATGGCTGGTGGAGGGATGGATGGATGGATGGATGGCTGGATGGATGGCTGAATGGATGGATGGCTGGCTGAAGGGATGGATGGATGGATGGATGGATGGCTGAATGGATGGCAGGATGGATGGATAGCTGGATGGATGGCTGGCTGGAGGGATGGATGAATGGATGGATGGCTGGATGGATGGCTGGATGGCTGGATGGCTGGATGGATGGCTGGCTGGGCGGGTGGATTGATGGATGGATGGCTGGATGGATGGCTGGATGGATGGATGCATGGATGGATTGCTGGCTGGAGGTATGGTTGGATGGATGAATGGATGGATGGATGGCTGGATGGAGAGATGGATGAATGCATGGATGGCTGGATGGATGGCTGGATGGAGGGATGGTTGGATGGATGGCTGGCTGGAGGGATGGCTGGATGGATGGCTTGCTGGAGGGATGGATGGATGGCTGGATGGATTGCTGGATGGGTGGATGGCTGGATGAATGGTTGGCTGGAGGGATGGATGGATGGATGGATGGCTGGATGGATGGCTGGATGGATGGATGGCTGGATGGATGACTCGCTGGCGGGATGGATGGATGGATGGATGGCTGGATGGATGGCTGGATGCCTGGATGGATGGCTGGATGGATGGATGGATGGATGGCTGGATGGATGGATGGCTGGATGGATGGATAGCTGGATGGCTGGAAGGATGGATGGATGGATGGCTGGATGGATGGCTGGATGGATGGATGGATGGATGGATGGCTGGATGGATGGCTGGATGGAGGGATAGCTGGAGGGATGGATGGATGGCTGGATGGATGGCTGGTTGGAGGGATGGATTGATGGATAGATGGCTGGATGGATGGCTGGATGGATGGATGGCTGGATGGGTGGCTGGCTGGAGGGATGGATGGATGGATGGGTGGCTGGACGGAGGGATGGCTGGATGGTTGGCTGGCTGGAGGGATGGATAGATGGCTGGCTGGATGGATGTCTGGATGGAGGGATGGCTGGATGGATGGATGGCTGGATGGATGGCTGGCAGGAGGGATGCATGGATGGATGGATGGCTGGATGGATGGCTGGCTGGATCGATGGATGAATGGATGGCTGGATGGATGGATGGCCGAATGGTTGGCTGGCTGGATGGATGGATGGCTGGATGGATGGCTGGCTGGATGGATGGATTGATGGATGGATGGCTTGATGGATGGCTGGACGGATGGATGGCTAGATGGATTGCAGGCTGAAGGGATGAATGGATGGATGGATGGTTGGATGGACGGCTGGATGGATGGATGGCTGGATGGATGGCTGGCTGGAGGGATGGATTGATGGGTAGATGGCTGGATGGATAGCTGAATGGATGGCTGGATGGATGGTTGGCTGGTGGGATGGATGGATGGATAGATGGATGGATGGAGGGATGGCTGGATGGTTGGCTGGCTGGTGGGATGGATGGATGGCTGGATGGATGGCTGGATGGAGTGGAGGGATGGCTGGATGGATGGCTGGCTGAAGGGATGGATGGCTGGATGGATGGCTGGATGGATGGATGGATGGATGGATGGATGGCTTAATGACTGGCTGGCTGGAGGGATGGATGGATGGATGGATGGCTGGATGGATGGCTGGCTGGATGGATGGCTGGATGCATGGCTGGCTGGAGAGATGGATGAATGGTTGGATGGCTGGATGGATGGCTGTATGGAGGGATGGCTGGATGGATGGCTGGCTGGAGTGACGGATGGATGCATGGCTGGATGGATGGCTGTATGGAGGGATGGCTGGATGGAAGGCTGGCTGAATGGATGGATGGCTGGATGGATGGATGGATGGATGGACGGATGGATGGAGGGATGGCTGGATGGATGGCTGGCTGGAGGGATGGATGGATGGATGGATGGCTGGATGGATGGCTGGATGGACGAATGGTTGGATGGATGTTTGACTGGAGGAATGGATGGATGGATGGATGGCTGGATGGATGGCTTGATGAATGGATGGCTGGATGGACGATTGGCTGGAGGGATGGATGGATGGATGGCTGGATGGATGGCTGGATGGATGGATGGATGGATTGCTTGAAGGATAGCTGGATGGAGGGATGGCAGGATGGATGGCTGGCCGGAGGGATGGATGGATGGCTGGATGAATGGCTGAATGGATGGATGGCTGGATGCATGGCTGGCTGGAGATATGGATGAATGGTTGGATGGCTGGATGGATGGCTGTATGGAGGGATGGCTGGATGGATGGCTGGCTGGAGTGACGGATGGATGCATGGCTGGATGGATGGCTGTATGGAGGGATGGCTGGATGGAAGGCTGGCTGAATGGATGGATGGCTGGATGGATGGATGGATGGATGGACGGATGGATGGAGGGATGGCTGGATGGATGGCTGGCTGGAGGGATGGATGGATGGATGGATGGCTGGATGGATGGCTGGATGGAGGAATGGTTGGATGGATGTTTGACTGGAGGGATGGATGGATGGATGGATGGCTGGATGGATGGCTGGATGGATGGATGGATGGATTGCTTGAAGGATAGCTGGATGGAGGGATGGCAGGATGGATGGCTGGCCGGAGGGATGGATGGATGGCTGGATGGATGGCTGGATGGATGGATGGCTTAATGGCTGGCTGGCTGGAGGGATGGATGGATGGATGGCTGGATGAATGGCTGAATGGATGGATGGCTGGATGTATGGCTGGGTGGAGAGATGGATGGATCGATGGATGGCTGGATGGATGGCTTAATGGATGGATGGCTGGATGAATGGCTGGCTGGAGGGATGGATGGATGGATGGCTGGATGGACGGCTGGATGGATGGATGGATGGATGGATGGCTTGATGGATGGCTGGATGGAGGGATAGCTGGAGGGATGGATGGATGGCTGGATGGATGGATGGCTAGAGGGATGGATTGATGGATAGATGGCTGGATGGATGGCTGGATGGGTGGATGGCTGGATGGATGGCTGGCTGCAGGGATGGATGGATGGATGGGTGGCTGGACGGAGGGATGGCTGGATGGTTGGCTGGCTGGAGGGATGGATAGATGGCTGGCTGGATGGATGTCTGGATGGAGGGATGGCTGGATGGATGGATGGCTGGATGGATGGCTGGCAGGAGGGATGGATGGATGGATGGATGGCTGGATGGATGGCTGGCTGGAGCGATGGATGAATGGATGGCTGGATGGATGGATCGCCGAATGGTTGGCTGGCTGGATGGATGGATGGCTGGATGGATGGCTGGCTGGATGGATGGATTGATGGATGGATGGCTTGATGGATGGCTGGACGGATGGATGGCTAGATGGATTGCAGGCTGAAGGGATGAATGGATGGATGGATGGCTGGATGGACGGCTGGATGGATGGATGGCTGGATGGATGGCTGGCTGGAGGGATGGATTGATGGGTAGATGGCTGGATGGATAGCTGAATGGATGGCTGGATGGATGGTTGGCTGGTGGGATGGATGGATGGATGGATGGCTGGATGGAGGGATGGCTGGATGGTTGGCTGGCTGGTGGGATGGATGGATGGCTGGATGGATGGCTGGATGGAGGGATGGCTGGATGGATGGCTGGCTGAAGGGATGGATGGCTGGATGGATGGCTGGATGGATGGATGGATGGATGGATTGATGGCTTAATGACTGGCTGGCTGGAGGGATGGATGGATGGATGGATGGCTGGATGTATGGCTGGCTGGAGAGATGGATGAATGGTTGGATGGCTGGATGGATGGCTGTATGGAGGGATGTCTGGATGGATGGCTGGCTGGAGTGACGGATGGATGCATGGCTGGATGGATGGCTGTATGGAGTGATGGCTGGATGGAAGGCTGGCTGAATGGATGGATGGCTGGATGGATGGATGGATGGACGGATGGATGGAGGGATGGCTGGATGGATGGCTGGCTGGAGGGATGGATGGATGGATGGATGGCTGGATGGATGGCTGGATGGAGGAATGGCTGGATGGATGGTTGACTGGAGGGATGGATGGATGGATGGATGGCTGGATGGATGGCTTGATGAATGGATGGCTGGATGGACGATTGGCCGGAGGGATGGATGGATGGATCGCTGGATGGATGGCTGGATGGATGGATGGATGGATGGCTGGAAGGATAGCTGGATGGAGGGATGGCTGGATGGATGGCTGGCCGGAGGGATGGATGGATGGCTGGATGGATGGCTGGATGGATGGATGGCTTAATGGCTGGCTGGCTGGAGGGATGGATGGATGGATGGATGGCTGGATGGATGGCTTAATGGATGGATGGCTGGATGAATGGCTGGCTGGAGGGATGGGTGGATGGATGGCTGGATGGATGGCTGGATGGATGAATGGCTGGATGGATGAATGGCTGGAGGGATGGATGGATGGATGGATGGCTGGATGGATTGCTGGATGGATGGATGGATGGACGGATGGTTGGAAGGATGGCTGGCTGGAGGGATGGATGGATGGCTGGATGGATGGCTGGATGGATGGATGGCTGGATGGATGGCTGGCTGGAGGAATGGATGGATGGATGGATGGCCGGATGGATGGCTGGATGGATGAATGGTTGGATGGATGGCTGTCAGGAGGGATGGATGGATGGATGGATGGCTGAATGGTTGGCTGGATGGATGGATGGCTGGATGGATGGCTGGCTGGAGGGATTGATGGATGGATGAATGGCTGGATGGACGGCTGGATGGATGGATGGCTGGATGGACGGCTGGCTGGAGGGATGGATGGATGGATGGCTGGCTGGATGGATGGCTGGATGGATGGCTGGCTGGAGGGATGGATGAATGGATGGCTGGATGGATGGCTGGCTGGAGGGATGGATTGAAGAATGGATGGCTGGATGGATAGCTGGATGTATGGCTGGATGGATGGCTGGCTGGTGGGATGGATGGATGGATGGATGGATGGATGGAGGGATGGCTGGATGGTTGGCTGGCTGGAGGGATGGATGGATGGATGGATGGATGGCTGGATGGATGGCTGGATGGAGGGATGGCTGGATGGATGGCTGGCTGGAGGGATGGATGGCTGGATGGATGGCTGGATGGTTGGATGGCTTAATGACTGGCTGGCTGGAGGGATGGAAGGATGGCTGGATGGATGGCTGGATGGATGGATGGCTGGATGTATGGCTGGCTGGAGAGATGGATGAATAGTTGGAAGACTGGATGGATGGCTGGATGGAGGGATGGCTGGATGGATGACTGGCTGGAGGGATGGATGGATGGATGGTTGGATGAATGGCTGGATGGATGGATGGCTTGATGGATGGCTTGCTGGAGGGATGGATGGATGGATGGCTGGATGGATGGCTGGATGGATGGATGACTGAATGAAGGCTGGCTCGAGTGATGGATGGATTGATGGCTGGATGGATGGCTTGATGGATGGATGGCTGGATGGATGACTGGATGGAGGGATGGATGGATGGATGGATGGCTGGATGGGGGGCTGAATGGATGGATGGCTGGATGGATGGCTGGCTGGAAGGAAGGATGGATGGATGGATGGCTGGATGGATGGCTGGATGGATGGATGGATGGTTGGATGGATGGATGGTTGGATGGATGGATGGCTTGATGGATGGCTGGCTGGATGGATGGCTGGCTGGAGGGATGGATGGATGGATGGCTGGATGGATGGATGGCCGAATGGATGGCTGGCTGAAGGGATGGATGGATGGATGGATGGCTGAAAGGATGGCTGGATGGATGGATGGCTGGATGGATGGCTGGCTGGAGGGAAGGATGAATGGATGGATGGCTGGATGGATGGCTGGATGGCAGGATGACTGGATGGATGACTGGCTGGGCGGGTGGATTGATGGATGGATGGCTGGATGGATGGCTGGATGGATGGATGGATGGATGGATGGCTGGCTGGAGGTATGGATGGATGGATGAATGGCAGGATGGATGGCTGGATGGAGAGATGGATGAATGCATGGATGGCTGGATGGATGGCTGGATGGAGGGATGGCTGGATGGATGGCTGGCTGGAGGGATGGATGGATGGACGGATGGCTGGATGGCTGGCTGAATGGATGGATGGCTGGATGGATGGCTTGCTGGAGGGATGGATGGATGGATGGATGGATGGCTGGATGGATGGCTGGATGGATGGATGGCTGGATGAATGGCTGGCTGGATGGATGGCTGGATGGCTGGATGGCTGGATGGATGACTCGCTGGCGGGATGGATGGATGGATGGATGGCTGAATGGATGGCTGGATGGATGGATGCCTGGATGGATGGCTGGATGGATGGATGGATGGATGGATGGCTGGATGGATGGATGGCTGGATGGATGGATGGCTGGATGGCTGGAAGGCTGGATGGATGGATGGATGGATGGATGGCTGGATGGATGGATGGATGGATGGATGGCTGGATGGATGGCGGGATGGAGGGATAGCTGGAGATATGGACGGATGGCTGGTTGGATGGCTGGAAGGATGGATGGCTGGATGAATTGCTGGCTGGAGGAATGGATGGATGGATGGATGGCTGGATGGATGGCAGGATGGATGGATGGCTGGATGGATGGCTGGCTGGAGGGATGGATGGATGGATGGATAGTTGAATGGATGGCTGGATGGATGGATGGCTGGATGGATGACTGGCTGGAGGGATGGATGGAAGGATGGCTGGATGGATGGAGGGCTGGATGGATGGCTGGATGGATGGATGGCTGGATGGATGGCTGGCTGGAGGGATGGATGGATGGATGTGTGGCTGGATGGAGGGATGGTTGGATGGTTGGCTGGCTGGAGGGATGGATGGATGGATGGATGGCTGGATGGATATCTGGATGGAGGGATGGCTGGATGGATGACTGGCTGGAGGGATGGATGGATGGATGTGTGGCTGGATGGAGGGATGGTTGGATGGTTGGCTGGCTGGAGGGATGGATGGATGGATGGATGGCTGGATGGATATCTGGATGGAGGGATGGCTGGATGGATGACTGGCTGGAGGGATGGATGGATGGATGGATGGATGGCTGGATGGATGGCTGGATTGATGGCTGGATCGATGGATGGCTGGATATATGGCTGGCTGGAGGGATGGATGGATGGATGGATGGCTGGATGGATAGCTGGATAGAGGGATGGCTGGATGGATGGCTGGCTGGAGGGATGGATGGATGGATGGATGGCTGGATGGATGGCTGAATGGATGGATGGCTGGATGGATGGCTGGCTGGAGGGATGGATGGATGGATGGATGGCTGAATGGATGGATGGCTGGATGAATGGCTGCTTGGAGGATGGATGGATGGCTGGATGGCTGGATGAATGGCTGGATGGATGGATGGCTGGATGGATGGCTGGATGGATGACTGGCTGGAAGGATGGATGGATGAATGGATGGCTGGATGGATGGCTGGATGGATGGATGGCTGGATGGATGGCTGGCTGGAGGGATGGATGGATGGATGGATGGCTGGATGGATGGCTGGATGGATGGATGCCTGGATGGATGGCTGGCTGGAGGGATGGATGGGTGGATGGATGGCTGGATGGATGGCTGGATGGATGAATGGCAGGATGGATGGCTGTTTGGAGAGATGGATGAATGCATGGATGGCTGGATGGATGGCTGGATGGAGGGATGGCTGGATGGATGGCTGGCTGGAGGGATGGATGGATGGACGGATGGCTGGATGGCTGGCTGAATGGATGGATGGCTGGATGGATGGCTTGCTGGAGGGATGGATGGATGGATGGATGGATGGATGGCTGGATGGATGGCTGGATGGATGGATGGCTGGATGAATGGCTGGCTGGATGGATGGCTGGATGGATGGATGGCTGGATGGATGACTCGCTGGCGGGATGGATGGATGGATGGATGGCTGGATGGATGGTTGGATGGATGGATGCCTGGTTGGATGGCTGGATGGATGGATGGATGGATGGATGGATGGCTGGATGAATGGATGGCTGGATGGATGGCTGGCTGGAGGAACGGATGAATGGATGGATGGATGGATGGATGGATGGATGGTTGGATGGATGGATGGCTGGATGGATGGATGGCTGGATGGATGGCTGGATGGATGGATGGCTGGCTGGAGGGATGGATGGATGGATGGCTGGATGGATGGATGGCCGAATGGATGGCTGGCTGAAGGGATGGATGGATGGATGGATGGCTGAAAGGATGGCTGGATGCATGGATGGCTGGATGGATGGCTGGCTGGAGGGATGGATGAATGGATGGATGGCTGGATGGATGGCTGGATGGCAGGATGACTGGATGGATGGCTGGCTGGGCGGGTGGATTGATGGATGGATGGCTGGATGGATGGCTGGATGGATGGATGGATGGATGGCTGGCTGGCTGGAGGTATGGATGGATGGATGAATGGCAGGATGGATGGCTGTTTGGAGAGATGGATGAATGCATGGATGGCTGGATGGATGGCTGGATGGAGGGATGGCTGGATGGATGGCTGGCTGGAGGGATGGATGGATGGACGGATGGCTGGATGGCTGGCTGAATGGATGGATGGCTGGATGGATGGCTTGCTGGAGGGATGGATGGATGGATGGATGGATGGATGGCTGGATGGATGGCTGGATGGATGGATGGCTGGATGAATGGCTGGCTGGATGGATGGCTGGATGGATGGATGGCTGGATGGATGACTCGCTGGCGGGATGGATGGATGGATGGATGGCTGGATGGATGGTTGGATGGATGGATGCCTGGTTGGATGGCTGGATGGATGGATGGATGGATGGATGGATGGCTGGATGAATGGATGGCTGTATGGATGGCTGGATGGCTGGATGGCTGGAAGGCTGGATGGATGGATGGCTGGATGGATGGCTGGATGGATGGATGGATGGATGGATGGATGGCTGGATGGATGGCTGGATGGAGGGATAGCTGGAGGGATGGATGGATGGCTGGATGGATGGCTGGATGGATGGCTGGATGGATTGCTGGCTGGAGGAATGGATGGATGGATGGATGACTGGATGGATGGCAGGATGGATGGATGGCTGGATGGATGGCTAGCTGGAGGGATGGATGGATGGATGGATAGCTGAATGGATGGCTGGATGGATGGATGGCTGGATGAATGGCTGGCTGGGGGGATGGATGGAAGGATGGCTGGATGGACGGCTGGACGAATGGAGGGCTGGATGGATGGCTGGCTGGAGGGATGGATTGATGGATGGATGGCTGGATGGATAGCTGGATGGATCGATGGCTGGATGGATGGCTGGCTGGAGGGATGGATGGATGGATGTGTGGCTGGATGGAGGGATGGTTGGATCGTTGGCTGGATGCAGGGATGGATGGATGGATGGCTGGATGGATGTCTGGATGGAGGGATGGCTGGATGGATGGCTGGCTAGAGGGATGGATGGATGGATGGATGGCTGGATGGATGGCTGGATGGATGGATGGCTTAATGACTGGCTGGCTGATGGGATGGATGGATGGATGGATGGATGGCTGGGTGGATGGCTGGATCGATGGATGGCTGGATATATGGCTGGCTGGAGGGATGGATGGTTGGATGGATGGCTGGATGGATAGCTGGATAGAGGAATGGCTGGATGGATGGCTGGCTGGAGTGATGGTTGGATGGATGGATGGCTGGATGGATGGCTGAATGGATGGATGGCTGGCTGGAGGGATGGATGGATGGATGGATGGATGGCTGAATGGATGGATGGCTGGATGAATGGCTGGCTGGAGGATGGATGGATGGCTGGATGGCTGGATGGATGGCTGGATGGATGGATGGCTGGATGGATGGCTGGATGGATGATTGGCTGGAAGGATGGATGGATGAATGGATGGCTGGATGGATGGCTGGATGGATGGATGGCTGGATGGATGGCTGGCTGGAGGGATGGATGGGTGGTTGGATGGCTGGATGGATGGCTGGATGGATGGATGCCTGGATGGATGGCTGGCTGGAGGGATGGATGGGTGGATGGATGGCTGGATGGATGGCTGGATGGATGGATGGCTGGATGGATGGCTGGCAGGAGGGATGGATGGATGGATGGCTGAATGGATGGCTGGATGGATGGCTGGCTGGAGCGACGGATGAATGGATGGCTGGATGGATGGATGGCCGAATGGTTGGCTGGCTGGAGGGATGGATGAATGGATGGATGGATGAATGGATGGCTGGATGGATGGATGGCCGAATGGTTGGCTGGCTGGAGGTATGGATGGATGGCTGAATGGATGGCTGGATGGCCGAATGGTTGGCTGGCTGGAGGGATGGATGGATGGATGGATGGCTGAATGGATGGCTGGATGGATGGCAGGATGGATGGATGGCTGGATGGATGGCTCGCTGGATGGATGGATTGACGGATGGATGGCTGGATGGATGGCTGGATGGATGGATGCCTGGATGGGTGACAGGCTGAAGGGATGAATGGATGGATGGATGGCTGGATGGACGGCTGGATGGATGGATGGCTGGATGGATGGCTGGTTGGAGGGATGGATTGATGGATGGATGGCTGGATGGATAGCTGGATGGATGGCTGGATGGATGGCTGGCTGGTGGGATGGATGGATGGATGGATGGCTGGATGGAGGGATGGCTGGTTGGTAGGCTGGCTGGAGGGATGGATGGATGGATGGATGGCTGGATGGATGGCTGGATGGTGGGGTGGCTGAATGGATGGCTGGCTGGAGGGATGGATGGCTGGATGGATGGCTGGATGGATGGCTGGATGGTTGGATGGCTTAATGTCTGGCTGGCTGGAGGGATGGATGGATGGCTGGGTGGATGGCTGGATGGATGGATGGCTGGATGTATGGCTGGCTGGAGAGATGGATGAATTGTTGGATGGCTGGATGGATGGCTGGATGGAGGGATGGCTGGATGGATGACTGGCTGGAGGGATGGATGGATGGATGGATGGATGGATGGATGGCTTGATGGATGGCTTGCTGGAGGGATGGATGGATGGATGGCTGGATGGATGGATGACTGGATGAAGGCTGGCTCGAGTGATGGATGGATTGATGGCTGGATGGATGGCTTTATGGATGGATGGCTGGATGGATGACTGGCTGGAGGGATGGATGGATGGAGGGACGGCTGGATGGGGGGCTGAATGGATGGATGGCTGGATGGATGGCTGGCTGGAAGGAAGGATGGATGGATGGATGGCTGGATGGATGGCTGGATGGATGGATGGCTGGATGGATGGCTCGCTGGAGGAACGGATGAATGGATGGATGGATGGATGGATGGATGGATGGATGGTTGGATGGATGGATGGCTGGATGGCTGGATGGATGGATGGCTGGATGGATGGCTGGCTGGATGGATGGCTGGCTGGAGGGATGGATGGATGGATGGCTGGATGGATGGATGGCCGAATGGATGGCTGGCTGAAGGGATGGATGGATGGATGGATGGCTGAAAGGATGGCTGGATGGATGGATGGATGGCTGGATGGATGGCTGGCTGGAGGGATGGATGAATGGATGGATGGCTGGATGGATGGCTGGATGGCAGGATGACTGGATGGATGGCTGGCTGGGCGGGTGGATTGATGGATGGATGGCTGGATGGATGGCTGGATGGATGGATGGATGGATGGCTGGCTGGCTGGAGGTATTGATGGATGGATGAATGGCAGGATGGATGGCTGTTTGGAGAGATGGATGAATGCATGGATGGCTGGATGGATGGCTGGATGGAGGGATGGCTGGATGGATGGCTGGCTGGAGGGATGGATGGATGGACGGATGGCTGGATGGCTGGCTGAATGGATGGATGGCTGGATGGATGGCTTGCTGGAGGGATGGATGGATGGATGGATGGATGGCTGGATGGATGGCTAGATGGATGGATGGCTGGATGAATGGCTGGCTGGTTGGATGGCTGGATGGATGGATGGCTGGATGGATGACTCGCTGGCGGGATGGATGGATGGATGGATGGCTGGATGGATGGCTGGATGGATGGATGCCTGGTTGGATGGCTGGATGGATGGATGGATGGATGGCTGGATGAATGGATGGCTGGATGGATGGATGGCTGGATGGCTGGAAGGCTGGATGGATGGATGGCTGGATGGATGGCTGGATGGATGGATGGATGGATGGATGGATGGATGGCTGGATGGATGGCTGGATGGAGGGATAGCTGGAGGGATGGATGGATGGCTGGATGGATGGCTGGATGGATGGCTGGATGGATTGCTGGCTGGAGGAATGGATGGATGAATGGATGGCTGGATGGATGGCAGGATGGATGGATGGCTGGATGGATGGCTGGCTGGAGGGATGGATGGATGGATGGATAGCTGAATGGATGGCTGGATGGATGGATGGCTGGATGGATGGCTGGCTGGAGGGATGGATGGAAGGATGGCTGGATGAACGGCTGGATGAATGGAGGGCTGGATGGATGGCTGGCTGGAGGGATGGATTGATGGATGGATGGCTGGATGGATGGCTGGATGGATGGATGGCTGGATGGATGGCTTGCTGGAGGGATGGATGGATGGATGTGTGGCTGGATGGAGGGATGGTTGGATGGTTGGCTGGCTGGAGGGATGGATGGATGGATGGCTGGATGGATGTCTGGATGGAGGGATGGCTGGATGGATGGCTGGCTGGAGGGATGGATGGATGGATGGATGGATGGCTGGATGGATGGCTGGATGGATGGATGGCTTAATGACTGGCTGGCTGATGGGATGGATGGATGGATGGATGGATGGCTGGATGGTTGGCTGGATCGATGGATGGCTGGATATATGGCTGGCTGGAGGGATGGATGGATGGATGGATGGCTGGATGGATAGCTGGATAGAGGGATGGCTGGATGGATGGATGGCTGGATGGATGGCTGAATGGATGGATGGCTGGCTGGAGGGATGGATGGATGGATGGATGGATGGCTGAATGGATGGATGGCTGGATGAATGGCTGGCTGGAGGATGGATGGATGGCTGGATGGCTGGATGGATGGCTGGATGGATGGATGGCTGGATGGATGGCTGGATGGATGACTGGCTGGAAGGATGGATGGATGAATGGATGGCTGGATGGATGGCTGGATGGATGGATGGCTGGATGGATGGCTGGCTGGAGGGATGGATGGGTGGATGGATGGCTGGATGGATGGCTGGATGGATGGATGCCTGGATGGATGGCTGGCTGGAGGGATGGATGGGTGGATGGATGGCTGGATGGATGGCTGGATGGATGGATGGCTGGATGGATGGCTGGCAGGAGGGATGGAAGGATGGATGGCTGAATGGATGGCTGGATGGATGGCTGGCTGGAGCGACGGATGCATGGATGGCTGGATGTATGGATGGCCGAATGGTCGGCTGGCTGGAGGGATGGATGAATGGATGGATGGCTGAATGGATGGCTGGATGGATGGCAGGATGGATGGATGGCTGGATGGATGGCTGGCTGGATGGATGGATTGATGGATGGATGGCTGGATGGATGGCTGGATGGATGGATGGCTGGATGGATGGATGCCTGGATGGATGGCTGGCTGGAGGGATGGATGGGTGGATGGATGGTTGGATGGATGGCTGGATGGATGGATGGCTGGATGGATGGCTGGCAGGAGGGATGGATGGATGGATGGCTGAATGGATGGCTGGATGGATGGCTGGCTGGAGCGACGGATGAATGGATGGCTGGATGGATGGATGGCCGAATGGTTGGCTGGCTGGAGGGATGGATGAATGGATGGATGGATGAATGGATGGCTGGATGGATGGTTTGGCCGAATGGTTGGCTGGCTGGAGGGATGGGTGGATGGCTGAATGGATGGCTAGATGGCCGAATGGTTGGCTGGCTGGAGGGATGGATGGATGGATGGATGGCTGAATGGATGGCTGGATGGATGGCAGGATGGATGGATGGCTGGATGGATGGCTCGCTGGATGGATGGATTGATGGATGGATGGCTGGATGGATGGCTTAATGGATGGATGGCTGGATGGATGACAGGCTGAAGGGATGAATGGATGGATAGATGGCTGGATGGACGGCTGGATGGATGGATGGCTGGATGGATGGCTGGCTGGAGGGATGGATTGATGGATGGATGGCTGGATGGATAGCTGGATGGATGGCTGGATGGATGGCTGGCTGGTGGGATGGATGGATGGATGGATGGCTGGATGGAGGGATGGCTGGTTGGTTGGCTGGCTGGAGGGATGGATGGATGGATGGATGGATGGCTGGATGGATGGCTGGATGGAGGGATGGCTGAATGGATGACTGGCTGGAGGGATGGATGGCTGGATGGATGGCTGGATGGATGGCTGGATGGTTGGATGGCTTAATGAATGGCTGGCAGGAGGGATGGATGGATGGCTGGATGGATGGCTGGATGGATGGATGGCTGGATGTATGGCTGGCTGGAGAGATGGCTGAATGGTTGGATGGCTGGATGGATGGCTGGATGGAGGGATGGCTGGATGGATGACTGGCTGGAGGGATGGATGGATGGATGGATGGATGGATGGCTGGATGGATGGATGGCTTGATGGATGGCTTGCTGGAGGGATGGATGGATGGATGGCTGGATGGATGGATGACTGGATGAAGGCTGGCTCGAGTGATGGATGGATTGATGGCTGGATGGATGGCTTGATGGATGGATGGCTGGATGGATGACTGGCTGGAGGGATGGATGGATGGAGGGATAGCTGGATGGGGGGCTGAATGGATGGATGGCTGGATGGATGGCTGGCTGGAAGGAAGGATGGATGGATGGATGGCTGGATGGATGGCTGGATGGATGGATGGCTGGATGGATGGCTGGCTGGAGAAACGGATGAATGAATGGATGGATGGATGGATGGATGGATGGTTGGATGGATGGATGGCTGGATGGATGGATGGCTGGATGGATGGCTGGCTGGATGGATGGCTGGCTGGAGGGATGTTTGGATGGATGGCTGGATGGATGGATGGCCGAATGGATGGCTGGCTGAAGGGATGGATGGATGGCTGAAAGGATGGCTGGATGGATGGATGGCTGGATGGATGGCTGGCTGGAGGGATGGATGAATGGATGGATGGCTGGATGGATGGCTGGATGGCAGGATGACTGGATGGATGGCTGGCTGGGCTGGTGGATTGATGGATGGATGGCTGGATGGATGGCTGGATGGATGGATGGATGGATGGCTGGCTGGCTGGAGGTATGGATGGATGGATGAATGGCAGGAAGGATGGCTGTTTGGAGAGATGGATGAATGCATGCATGGCTGGATGGATGGCTGGATGGAGGGATGGCTGGATGGATGGCTGTCTGGAGGGATGGATGGATGGACGGATGGCTGGATGGCTGGCTGAATGGATGGATGGCTGGATGGATGGCTTGCTGGAGGGATGGATGGATGGATGGATGGCTGGATGGATGGCTGGATGGATGGATGGCTGGATGAATGGCTGGCTGGATGGATGGCTGGATGGATGGATGACTGGATGGATGACTCGCTGGCGGGATGGATGGATGGATGGATGGCTGGATGGATGGCTGGATGGATGGATGCCTGGTTGGATGGCTGGATGGATGGATGGATGGATGGATGGATGGCTGGATGAATGGATGGCTGGATGGATGGATGGCTGGATGGCTGGAAGGCTGGATGGATGTATGGCTGGATGGATGGCTGGATGGATGGATGGATGGATGGATGGATGGCTGGATGGATGGCTGGATGGTGGGATAGCTGGAGGGATGGATGGATGGCTGGATGGATGGCTGGATGGATGGCTGGATGGATTGCTGGCTGGAGGAATGTATGGATGGATGGATGGCTGGATGGATGGCAGGATGGATGGATGGCTGGATGGATGGCTGGCTGGAGGGATGGATGGATAGCTGAAGGAATGGCTGGATGGATGGATGGCTGTATGGATTGCTGGCTGGAGGGATGGATGGAAGGATGGCTGGATGGACGGCTGGATGAATGGAGGGCTGGATGGATGGCTGGCTGGAGGTATGGATTGATGGATGGATGGCTGGATGGATGGCTGGATGGATGGATGGCTGGATGGATGGCTTGCTGGAGGGATGGATGGATGGATGTGTGGCTGGATGGAGGGATGGTTGGATGGTTGGCTGGCTGGAGGGATGGATGGATGGATGGCTGGATGGATGTCTGGATGGAGCGATGGCTGGATGGATGGCTGGCTGGAGGGATGGATGGATGGATGGATGGCTGGATGGATGGCTGGATGGATGGATGGCTTAATGACTGGCTGGCTGATGGGATGGATGGATGGATGGATGGCTGGATGGATGGCTGGATCGATGGATGGCTGGATATGTGGCTGGCTGGAGGGATGGATGGATGGATGGATGGCTGGATGGATAGCTGGATAGAGGGATGGCTGGATGGATGCCTGGCTGGAGGGACGGATGGATGGATGGATGGCTGGATGGATGGCTGAATGGATGGATGGCTGGCTGGAGGGATGGATGGATGGATGGATGGATGGCTGAATGGATGGATGGCTGGATGAATGGCTGGCTGGAGGATGGATGGATGGCTGGATGGCTGGATGGATGGCTGGATGGATGGATGGCTGGATGGATGGCTGGATGGATGACTGGCTGGAAGGATGGATGGATGAATGGATGGCTGGATGGATGGCTGGATGGATGGATGGCTGGATGGATGGCTGGCTGGATGGATGGATGGGTGGATGGATGGCTGGATGGATGGCTGGATGGATGGATGCCTGGATGGATGGCTGGCTGGAGGGATGGATGGGTGGATGGCTGAATGGATGGCTGGATGGATGGCTGGCTGGAGCGACGGATGAATGGATGGCTGGATGTATGGATGGCCGAATGGTTGGCTGGCTGGAGGGATGGATGAATGGATGGATGGCTGAATGGATGGCTGGATGGATGGCAGGATGGATGGATGGCTGGATGGATGGCTGGCTGGATGGATGGATTGATGGATGGATGGCTGGATGGATGGCTGGATGGATGGATGGTTGGATGGATGACAGGCTGAAGGGATGAATGGGTGGATGGATGGCTGGATGGACGGCAAGATGGATGGATGGCTGGATGGATGGCTGGCTGGAGGGATGGATTGATGGATGGATGGCTGGATGGATAGCTGGATGGATGGCTGGATGGATGGATGGATGGATGGCTGGATGGAGGGATGGCTGGATGGAGGGATAACTGGAGGGATGGATGGATGGCTTGATGGATGGCAGGATGGATGGATGGCTGGATGGATGGCTGGCTGGAGGGATGGATGGATGGATGGATGGCCGAATGGATGGCTGGATGGATGGATGGCTGGATGGATGGCTGGCTGGAGGGATGGATGGAAGGATGGCTGGATGGACGGCTGGATGGATGGAGGGCTGGATGGATGGCTGGCTGGAGGGATGGATTGATGGATGGATGGCTGGATGGATGGCTGGATGGATGGATGGCTGAATGGATGGCTGTCTGGAGGGATGGATGGATGGATGGGTGGCTGGATGGAGGGATGGCTTGATGGTTGGCCGGCTGGTGGGATGGATGCATGGATGGCTGGATGGATGTCTGGATGGAGGGATGGCTGGATGGATGGCTGAATGGATGGATGGCTTAATGACTGGCTGGCTGGAGGGATGGATGGATGGATGGAAGGATGGCTGGTTGGACGGCTGGATCGATGGATGGCTGGATATATGGCTGGCTGGAGGGATGGATGGATGGATGGATGGCTGGATGGATGGCTGAATGGATGGCTGGCTGGATGGATGGCTGGCTGGAGGGATGGATGGATGGATGGATGGATGGATGGCTGAATGGATGGATGGCTGGATGAATGGCAGGCTGGAGGATGGATGGATGGCTGGATGGCTGGATGGATGGCTGGATGGATGGATGGCTGGATGGATGGCTGGATGGATGACTGGCTGGAGGGATGGATGGATGGATGGATGGCTGGATGGATGGCTGGATGGATGGATGGCTGGATGGATGGCTGGCTGGAGGGATGGATGGATGGATGGATGGCTGGATGGATGCTGGATGGATGGATGCCTGGATGGATGGCTGGCTGGAGAGATGGATGGGTGGATGGATGGCTGGATGGATGGCTGGATGGATGGATGGCTGGATGGATGGCTGGCAGGAGGGATGGATGGATGGATGGCTGGATGGATGGCTGGATGGATGGCTGGCTGGAGCGATGGATGAATGGATGGCTGGATGGATGGATGGCCGAATGGTTGGCTGGCTGGAGGGATGGATGTATGGATGGATGGCTGAATGGATGGCTGGATGGATGGCAGGATGGATGGATGGCTGGATGGATGGCTCGCTGGATGGATGCGTTGATGGATGGATGGATTGATGGATGGATGGCTGGATGGATGGCTGGATGGATGGCAGGCTGAAGGGATGAATGGATGGATGGATGGCTGGATGGACGGCTGGATGGATGGAAGGCTGGATGGATGGCTGGCTGGATGGATGACTGGATGAAGGCTGGCTCGAGTGATGGATGGATTGATGGCTGGATGGATGGCTTGATGGATGGATGGCTGGATGGATGACTGGCTGGAGGGATGGATGGATGGAGGGATAGCTGGATGGGGGGCTGAATGGATGGATGGCTGGATGGATGGCTGGCTGGAAGGAAGGATGGATGGATGGATGGCTGGATGGATGGCTGGATGGATGGATGGCTGGATGGATGGCTGGCTGGAGAAACGGATGAATGGATGGATGGATGGATGGATGGATGGATGGATGGTTGGATGGATGGATGGCTGGATGGATGGATGGCTGGATGGATGGCTGGCTGGATGGATGGCTGGCTGGAGGGATGGATGGATGGATGGCTGGATGGATGGATGGCCGAATGGATGGCTGGCTGAAGGGATGGATGGATGGCTGAAAGGATGGCTGGATGGATGGATGGCTGGATGGATGGCTGGCTGGAGGGATGGATGAATGGATGGATGGCTGGATGGATGGCTGGATGGCAGGATGACTGGATGGATGGCTGGCTGGGCTGGTGGATTGATGGATGGATGGCTGGATGGATGGCTGGATGGATGGATGGATGGATGGCTGGCTGGCTGGAGGTATGGATGGATGGATGAATGGCAGGATGGATGGCTGTTTGGAGAGATGGATGAATGCATGCATGGCTGGATGGATGGCTGGATGGAGGGATGGCTGGATGGATGGCTGGCTGGAGGGATGGATGGATGGACGGATGGCTGGATGGCTGGCTGAATGGATGGATGGCTGGATGGATGGCTTGCTGGAGGGATGGATGGATGGATGGATGGCTGGATGGATGGCTGGATGGATGGATGGCTGGATGAATGGCTGGCTGGATGGATGGCTGGATGGATGGATGACTGGATGGATGACTCGCTGGCGGGATGGATGGATGGATGGATGGCTGGATGGATGGCTGGATGGATGGATGCCTGGTTGGATGGCTGGATGGATGGATGGATGGATGGATGGATGGCTGGATGAATGGATGGCTGGATGGATGGATGGCTGGATGGCTGGAAGGTTGGATGGATGTATGGCTGGATGGATGGCTGGATGGATGGATGGATGGATGGATGGCTGGATGGATGGCTGGATGGTGGGATAGCTGGAGGGATGGATGGATGGCTGGATGGATGGCTGGATGGATGGCTGGATGGATTGCTGGCTGGAGGAATGTATGGATGGATGGATGGCTGGATGGATGGCAGGATGGATGGATGGCTGGATGGATGGCTGGCTGGAGGGATGGATGGATAGCTGAAGGAATGGCTGGATGGATGGATGGCTGTATGGATTGCTGGCTGGAGGGATGGATGGAAGGATGGCTGGATGGACGGCTGGATGAATGGAGGGCTGGATGGATGGCTGGCTGGAGGTATGGATTGATGGATGGATGGCTGGATGGATGGCTGGATGGATGGATGGCTGGATGGATGGCTTGCTGGAGGGATGGATGGATGGATGTGTGGCTGGATGGAGGGATGGTTGGATGGTTGGCTGGCTGGAGGGATGGATGGATGGATGGCTGGATGGATGTCTGGATGGAGCGATGGCTGGATGGATGGCTGGCTGGAGGGATGGATGGATGGATGGATGGCTGGATGGATGGCTGGATGGATGGATGGCTTAATGACTGGCTGGCTGATGGGATGGATGGATGGATGGATGGCTGGATGGATGGCTGGATCGATGGATGGCTGGATATATGGCTGGCTGGAGGGATGGATGGATGGATGGATGGCTGGATGGATAGCTGGATAGAGGGATGGCTGGATGGATGGCTGGCTGGAGGGACGGATGGATGGATGGATGGCTGGATGGATGGCTGAATGGATGGATGGCTGGCTGGAGGGATGGATGGATGGATGGATGGATGGCTGAATGGATGGATGGCTGGATGAATGGCTGGCTGGAGGATGGATGGATGGCTGGATGGCTGGATGGATGGCTGGATGGATGGATGGCTGGATGGATGGCTGGATGGATGACTGGCTGGAAGGATGGATGGATGAATGGATGGCTGGATGGATGGCTGGATGGATGGATGGCTGGATGGATGGCTGGCTGGATGGATGGATGGGTGGATGGATGGCTGGATGGATGGCTGGATGGATGGATGCCTGGATGGATGGCTGGCTGGAGGGATGGATGGGTGGATGGCTGAATGGATGGCTGGATGGATGGCTGGCTGGAGCGACGGATGAATGGATGGCTGGATGTATGGATGGCCGAATGGTTGGCTGGCTGGAGGGATGGATGAATGGATGGATGGCTGAATGGATGGCTGGATGGATGGCAGGATGGATGGATGGCTGGATGGATGGCTGGCTGGATGGATGGATTGATGGATGGATGGCTGGATGGATGGCTGGATGGATGGATGGTTGGATGGATGACAGGCTGAAGGGATGAATGGGTGGATGGATGGCTGGATGGACGGCTGGATGGATGGATGGCTGGATGGATGGCTGGCTGGAGGGATGGATTGATGGATGGATGGCTGGATGGATAGCTGGATGGATGGCTGGATGGATGGATGGATGGATGGCTGGATGGAGGGATGGCTGGATGGAGCGATAGCTGGAGGGATGGATGGATGGCTTGATGGATGGCAGGATGGATGGATGGCTGGATGGATGGCTGGCTGGAGGGATGGATGGATGGATGGATGGCCGAATGGATGGCTGGATGGATGGATGGCTGGATGGATGGCTGGCTGGAGGGATGGATGGAAGGATGGCTGGATGGACGGCTGGATGGATGGAGGGCTGGATGGATGGCTGGCTGGAGGGATGGATTGATGGATGTATGGCTGGATGGATGGCTGGATGGATGGATGGCTGAATGGATGGCTGTCTGGAGGGATGGATGGATGGATGGGTGGCTGGATGGAGGGATGGCTTGATGGTTGGCCGGCTGGTGGGATGGATGGATGGATGGCTGGATGGATGTCTGGATGGAGGGATGGCTGGATGGATGGCTGAATGGATGGATGGCTTAATGACTGGCTGGCTGGAGGGATGGATGGATGGATGGAAGGATGGTTGGTTGGACGGCTGGATCGATGGATGGCTGGATATATGGCTGGCTGGAGGGATGGATGGATGGATGGATGGCTGGATGGATGGCTGAATGGATGGCTGGCTGGATGGATGGCTGGCTGGAGGGATGGATGGATGGATGGATGGATGGATGGCTGAATGGATGGATGGCTGGATGAATGGCAGGCTGGAGGATGGATGGATGGCTGGATGGCTGGATGGATGGCTGGATGGATGGATGGTTGGATGGATGGCTGGATGGATGACTGGCTGGAGGGATGGATGGATGGATGGATGGCTGGATGGATGGCTGGATGGATGGATGGCTGGATGGATGGCTGGCTGGAGGGATGGATGGATGGATGGATGGCTGGATGGATGCTGGATGGATGGATGCCTGGATGGATGGCTGGCTGGAGAGATGGATGGGTGGATGGATGGCTGGATGGATGGCTGGATGGATGGATGGCTGGATGGATGGCTGGCAGGAGGGATGGATGGATGGATGGCTGGATGGATGGCTGGATGGATGGCTGGCTGGAGCGATGGATGAATGGATGGCTGGATGGATGGATGGCCGAATGGTTGGCTGGCTGGAGGGATGGATGTATGGATGGATGGCTGAATGGATGGCTGGATGGATGGCAGGATGGATGGATGGCTGGATGGATGGCTCGCTGGATGGATGCGTTGATGGATGGATGGATTGATGGATGGATGGCTGGATGGATGGCTGGATGGATGGCAGGCTGAAGGGATGAATGGATGGATGGATGGCTGGATGGACGGCTGGATGGATGGAAGGCTGGATGGATGGCTGGCTGGAGGGATGGATTGATGGATGGATGGCTGGATGGATAGCTGGATGGATGGCTGGATGGGTGGATGGATGGATGGCTGGATGGAGGGATGGCTGGATGGAGGGATAGCTGGAGGGATGGATGGATGGCTGGATGGATGGCATGATGGATGGATGGCTGGATGGATGGCTGGCTGGAGGGATGGATGGATGGATGGATAGCTGAATGGATGGCTGGATGGATGGATTGCTGGATGGATGGCTGGCTGGAGGGATGGATGGATGGCTGGATGGACGGCTGGATGGAAGGAGGGCTGGATGGATGGCTGGCTGGAGGGATGGATTGATGGATGGATGGATGGATGGATGGCTGGATGGATGGATGGCTGAATGGATGGCTGGCTTGAGGGATGGATGGATGGATGGGTGGCTGGATGGAGGGATGGCTGGATGGTTGGCTGGATGGTGGGATGGATGGATGGATGGCTGGATGAATGTCTGGATGGAGGGATGGCTGGATGGATGGCTTGCTGGAGGGATGGATGGATGGATGGATGGCTGGATGGATGGCTGGATGGATGGATGGCTGGCTGGCTGGAGGGATGGATGGATGGATGGAAGGATGGCTGGTTGGATGGCTGGATCGACGGATAGCTGGATGTATGGCTGGCTTGAGGGATGGATGGATGGCTTGATGGATAGCTGGATAGAGGAATGGCTGGATGGATGGCTGGCTGGAGGGATGGATGGATGGATGGCTGGATGGATGGCTGAATGGATGGATGACTGGATGGATGGCTGGCTGTAGGGATGGATGGATGGATGGATGGATGGATGGATGGCTGAATGGATGGATGGCTGGATGAATTGCTGGCTGGAGGGATGGGTGGATGGATGGATGGCTGGATGGATGGAAGGCTGGATGGATGGCTGGATGGATGACTGGGTGGAGGGATGGATGGATGGATGGATGGCTGGATGGATGGCTGGATGGATGGCTGGATGGATGCCTGGATGGATGGCTGTCTGGAGGGATGGATGGATGGATGGATGGCTGGATGGATGGCTGGATGGATGGATGGCTGGATGGATGGCTGGCAGGAGGGATGGGTGGATGGATGGATGGCTGGATGGATGACTGGATGGATGGATGCCTGGATGGATGGCTGGCTGGAGGGATGGATTGATGGATGGATGGATGGATGGATGGCTGGATGGATGGATGGCTGGATGGATGGCAGGCTGAAGGGATGAATGGATGGATGGGTGGCTGGATGGACGGCTGGATGGATGGATGGCTGGATGGATGGCTGGCTGGAGGGATGGATTGATGGATGGATGGCTAGATGGAAAGCTGGATGGATGGCTGGATGGATGGCTGGCTGGTGGGATGGATGGATGGATGGATGGCTGGATGGAGGGATGGCTGGATATTTGGCTGGCTGGAGGGATGGATGGATGGCTGGATGGATGGCTGGTTGGAGGGATGGCTGGATGGATGGCTGGCTGGAGGGATGGATGGCTGGATGGATGGCTGGTTGGATGGATGGATGGATGGATGGCTTAATGACTGGCTGGCTGGAGGGATGGATGGATGGATGGATGGCGGGATGGATGGCTGGATGGATGGATGGCTGGATGTATGGCTGGCTGGATAGATGGATGAATGGATGGATGGCTGGATGGATGGCTGGCTGGAGCGACGGATGAATGGATGGCTGGATGGATGGATGGCCGAATGGTTGGCTGGCTGGAGGGATGGATGAATGGATGGATGGATGAATGGATGGCTGGATGGATGGTTTGGCCGAATGGTTGGCTGGCTGGAGGGATGGGTGGATGGCTGAATGGATGGCTGGATGGCCGAATGGTTGGCTGGCTGGAGGGATGGATGGATGGATGGATGGCTGAATGGATGGCTGGATGGATGGCAGGATGGATGGATGGCTGGATGGATGGCTCGCTGGATGGATGGATTGATGGATGGATGGCTGGATGGATGGCTTAATGGATGGATGGCTGGATGGATGACAGGATGAAGGGATGAATGGATGGATAGATGGCTGGATGGACGGCTGGATGGATGGATGGCTGGATGGATGGCTGGCTGGAGGGATGGATTGATGGATGGATGGCTGGATGGATAGCTGGATGGATGGCTGGATGGATGGCTGGCTGGTGGGATGGATGGATGGATGGATGGCTGGATGGAGGGATGGCTGGTTGGTTGGCTGGCTGGAGGGATGGAAGGATGGATGGATGGATGGCTGGATGGATGGCTGGATGGAGGGATGGCTGAATGGATGGCTGGCTGGAGGGATGGATGGCTGGATGGATGGCTGGATGGATGGCTGGATGGTTGGATGGCTTAATGACTGGCTGGCTGGAGGGATGGATGGATGGCTGGATGGATGGCTGGATGGATGGATGGCTGGATGTATGGCTGGCTGGAGAGATGGCTGAATGGTTGGATGGCTGGATGGATGGCTGGATGGAGGGATGGCTGGATGGATGACTGGCTGGAGGGATGGATGGATGGATGGATGGATGGATGGCTGGATGGATGGATGGCTTGATGGATGGCTTGCTGGAGGGATGGATGGATGGATGGCTGTATGGATGGATGACTGGATGAAGGCTGGCTCGAGTGATGGATGGATTGATGGCTGGATGGATGGCTTGATGGATGGATGGCTGGATGGATGACTGGCTGGAGGGATGGATGGATGGAGGGATAGCTGGATGGGGGGCTGAATGGATGGATGGCTGGATGGATGGCTGGCTGGAAGGAAGGATGGATGGATGGATGGCTGGATGGATGGCAGGATGGATGGATGGCTGGATGGATGGCTGGCTGGAGAAACGGATGAATGGATGGATGGATGGATGGATGGATGGATGGATGGTTGGATGGATGGATGGCTGGATGGATGGATGGCTGGATGGATGGCTGGCTGGATGGATGGCTGGCTGGAGGGATGGATGGATGGATGGCTGGATGGATGGATGGCCGAATGGATGGCTGGCTGAAGGGATGGATGGATGGCTGAAAGGATGGCTGGATGGATGGATGGCTGGAGGGATGGCTGGCTGGAGGAATGGATGAATGGATGGATGGCTGGATGGATGGCTGGATGGCAGGATGACTGGATGGATGGCTGGCTGGGCGGGTGGATTGATGGATGGATGGCTGGATGGATGGCTGGATGGATGGATGGATGGATGGCTGGCTGGCTGGAGGTATGGATGGATGGATGAATGGCAGGATGGATGGCTGTTTGGAGAGATGGATGAATGCATGCATGGCTGGATGGATGGCTGGATGGAGGGATGGCTGGATGGATGGCTGGCTGGAGGGATGGATGGATGGACGGATGGCTGGATGGCTGGCTGAATGGATGGATGGCTGGATGGATGGCTTGCTGGAGGGATGGATGGATGGATGGATGGCTGGATGGATGGCTGGATGGATGGATGGCTGGATGAATGGCTGGCTGGATGGATGGCTGGATGGATGGATGACTGGATGGATGACTCGCTGGCGGGATGGATGGATGGATGGATGGCTGGATGGATGGCTGGATGGATGGATGCCTGGTTGGATGGCTGGATGGATGGATGGATGGATGGATGGATGGCTGGATGAATGGATGGCTGGATGGATGGATGGCTGGATGGCTGGAAGGCTGGATGGATGTATGGCTGGATGGATGGCTGGATGGATGGATGGATGGATGGATGGCTGGATGGATGGCTGGATGGTGGGATAGCTGGAGGGATGGATGGATGGCTGGATGGATGGCTGGATGGATGGCTGGATGGATTGCTGGCTGGAGGAATGGATGGATGGATGGATGGCTGGATGGATAGCAGGATGGATGGATGGCTGGATGGATGGCTGGCTGGAGGGATGGATGGATAGCTGAATGGATGGCTGGATGGATGGATGGCTGGATGGATGGCTGGCTGGAGGGATGGATGGAAGGATGGCTGGATGGACGGCTGGATGAATGGAGGGCTGGATGGATGGCTGGCTGGAGGTATGGATTGATGGATGGATGGCTGGATGGATGGCTGGATGGATGGATGGCTGGATGGATGGCTTGATGGAGGGATGGATGGATGGATGTGTGGCTGGATGGAGGGATGGTTGGATGGTTGGCTGGCTGGAGGGATGGATGGATGGATGGCTGGATGGATGACTGGATGGAGCGATGGCTGGATGGATGGCTGGCTGGAGGGATGGATGGATGGATGGATGGCTGGATGGATGGCTGGATGGATGGATGGCTTAATGACTGGCTGGCTGATGGGATGGATGGATGGATGGATGGCTGGATGGATGGCTGGATCGATGGATGGCTGGATTTCTGGCTGGCTGGAGGGATGAATGGATGGATGGATGGCTGGATGGATAGCTGGATAGAGGGATGGCTGGATGGATGGCTGGCTGGAGGGACGGATGGATGGATGGATGGCTGGATGGATGGCTGAATGGATGGATGGCTGGCTGGAGGGATGGATGGATGGATGGATGGATGGCTGAATGGATGGATGGCTGGATGAATGGCTGGCTGGAGGATGGATGGATGGCTGGATGGCTGGATGGATGGCTGGATGGATGGATGGCTGGATGGATGGCTGGATGGATGACTGGCTGGAAGGATGGATGGATGAATGGATGGCTGGATGGATGGCTGGATGGATGGATGGCTGGATGGATGGCTGGCTGGATGGATGGATGGGTGGATGGATGGCTGGATGGATGGCTGGATGGATGGATGCCTGGATGGATGGCTGGCTGGAGGGATGGATGGCTGGATGGATGGCTGGATGGATGGCTGGATGGATGGATGGCTGGATGGATGGCTGGCAGGAGGGATGGATGGATGGATGGCTGAATGGATGGCTGGATGGATGGCTGGCTGGAGCGACGGATGAATGGATGGCTGGATGTATGGATGGCCGAATGGTTGGCTGGCTGGAGGGATGGATGAATGGATGGATGGCTGAATGGATGGCTGGATGGATGGCAGGATGGATGGATGGCTGGATGGATGGCTGGCTGGATGGATGGATTGATGGATGGATGGCTGGATGGATGGCTGGATGGATGGATGGTTGGATGGAAGACAGGCTGAAGGGATGAATGGGTGGATGGATGGCTGGATGGACGGCTGGATGGATGGATGGCTGGATGGATGGCTGGCTGGAGGGATGGATTGATGGATGGATGGCTGGATGGATAGCTGGATGGATGGCTGGATGGATGGATGGATGGATGGCTGGATGGAGGGATGGCTGGATGGAGGGATAGCTGGAGGGATGGATGGATGGCTGGATGGATGGCAGGATGGATGGATGGCTGGATGGATGGCTGGCTGGAGGGATGGATGGATGGATGGATGGCCGAATGGATGGCTGGATGGATGGATGGCTGGATGGATGGCTGGCTGGAGGGATGGATGGAAGGATGGCTGGATGGACGGCTGGAGGGATGGAGGGCTGGATGGATGGCTGGCTGGAGGGATGGATTGATGGATGGATGGCTGGATAGATGGCTGGATGGATGGATGGCTGAATGGATGGCTGTCTGGAGGGATGGATGGATGGATGGGTGGCTGGATGGAGGGATGGCTTGATGGTTGGCTGGCTGGTGGGATGGATGGATGGATGGCTGGATGGATGTCTGGATGGAGGGATGGCTGGATGGATGGCTGAATGGATGGATGGCTTAATGACTGGCTGGCTGGAGGGATGGATGGATGGATGGAAGGATGGCTGGTTGGACGGCTGGATCGATCGATGGCTGGATATATGGCTGGCTGGAGGGATGGATGGATGGATGGATGGCTGGATGGATGGCTGAATGGATGGATGGCTGGATGGATGGCTGGCTGGAGGGATGGATGGATGGATGGATGGATGGATGGCTGAATGGATGGATGGCTGGATGAATGGCAGGCTGGAGGATGGATGGATGGCTGGATGGCTGGATGGATGGCTGGATGGATGGATGGCTGGATGGATGGCTGGATGGATGACTGGCTGGAGGGATGGATGGATGGATGGATGGCTGGATGGATGGCTGGATGGATGGATGGCTGGATGGATGGCTGGCTGGAGGGATGGATGGATGGATGGATGGCTGGATGGATGCTGGATGGATGGATGCCTGGATGGATGGCTGGCTGGAGAGATGGATGGGTGGATGGATGGCTGGATGGATGGCTGGATGGATGGATGGCTGGATGGATGGCTGGCAGGAGGGATGGATGGATGGATGGCTGGATGGATGGCTGGATGGATGGCTGGCTGGAGCGATGGATGAATGGATGGCTGGATGGATGGATGGCCGAATGGTTGGCTGGCTGGAGGGATGGATGTATGGATGGATGGCTGAATGGATGGTTGGATGGATGGCAGGATGGATGGATGGCTGGATGGATGGCTCGCTGGATGGATGCGTTGATGGATGGATGGATTGATGGATGGATGGCTGGATGGATGGCTGGATGGATGGCAGGCTGAAGGGATGAATGGATGGATGGATGGCTGGATGGACGGCTGGATGGATGGAAGGCTGGATGGATGGCTGGCTGGAGGGATGGATTGATGGATGGATGGCTGGATGGATAGCTGGATGGATGGCTGGATGGGTGGATGGATGGATGGCTGGATGGAGGGATGGCTGGATGGAGGGATAGCTGGAGGGATGGATGGATGGCTGGATGGATGGCATGATGGATGGATGGCTGGATGGATGGCTGGCTGGAGGGATGGATGGATGGATGGATAGCTGAATGGATGGCTGGATGGATGGATTGCTGGATGGATGGCTGGCTGGAGGGATGGATGGATGGCTGGATGGACGGCTGGATGGATGGAGGGCTGGATGGATGGCTGGCTGGAGGGATGGATTGATGGATGGATGGATGGATGGATGGATGGCTGGATGGATGGATGGCTGAATGGATGGCTGGCTTGAGGGATGGATGGATGGATGGGTGGCTGGATGGAGGGATGGCTGGATGGTTGGCTGGCTGGTGGGATGGATGGATGGATGGCTGGATGGATGTCTGGATGGAGGGATGGCTGGATGGATGGCTTGCTGGAGGGATGGATGGATGGATGGATGGCTGGATGGATGGCTGGATGGATGGATGGCTGGCTGGCTGGAGGGATGGATGGATGGATGGAAGGATGGCTGGTTGGATGGCTGGATCGACGGATAGCTGGATGTATGGCTGGCTTGAGGGATGGATGGATGGCTTGATGGATAGCTGGATAGAGGAATGGCTGGATGGATGGCTTGCTGGAGGGATGGATGGCTGGATGGCTGGATGGATGGCTGAATGGATGGATGGCTGGATGGATGGCTGGCTGGAGGGATGGATGGATGGATGGATGGATGGATGGCTGAATGGATGGATGGCTGGATGAATTGCTGGCTGGAGGGATGGGTGGATGGATGGATGGCTGGATGGATGGAAGGCTGGATGGATGGCTGGATGGATGACTGGGTGGAGGGATGGATGGATGGATGGATGGCTGGATGGATGGCTGGATGGATGGCTGGATGGATGCCTGGATGGATGGCTGTCTGGAGGTATGGATGGATGGATGGATGGCTGGATGGATGGCTGGATGGATGGATGGCTGGATGGATAGCTGGCAGGAGGGATGGGTGGATGGATGGATGGCTGGATGGATGACTGGATGGATGGATGCCTGGATGGATGGCTGGCTCGAGGGATGGATTGATGGATGGATGGCTGGATGGATGGCTGGATGGATGGATGGCTGGATGGATGGCAGGCTGAAGGGATGAATGGATGGATGGGTGGCTGGATGGACGGCTGGATGGATGGATGGCTGGATGGATGGCTGGCTGGAGGGATGGATTGATGGATGGATGGCTAGATGGAAAGCTGGATGGATGGCTGGATGGATGGCTGGCTGGTGGGATGGATGGATGGATGGATGGCTGGATGGAGGGATGGCTGGATATTTGGCTGGCTGGAGGGATGGATGGATGGCTGGATGGATGGCTGGATGGAGGGATGGCTGGATGGATGGCTGGCTGGAGGGATGGATGGCTGGATGGATGGCTGGTTGGATGGATGGATGGATGGATGGCTTAATGACTGGCTGGCTGGAGGGATGGATGGATGGATGGATGGCGGGATGGATGGCTGGATGGATGGATGTCTGGATGTATGGCTGGCTGGATAGATGGATGAATGGTTGGATGGCTGGATGGATGGCTGGATGGAGGGATGGCTGGATGGATGGCTGGCTGGAGTGACGGATGGATGCATGGCTGGATGGATGGCTGTATTGAGGGATGGCTGGATGGAAGGCTGGCTGGATGGATGGATGGCTGGATGGATGGATGGATGGACGGATGGATGGAGGGATGGCTGGATGGATGGCTGGCTGGAGGGATGGTTGGATGGATGGATGGATGGATGGCTGGATGGAGGAATGGCTTGATGGATGGCTGGCTGGAGGGATGGATGGATGGCTGGATGGATTGCTTGATGGATGGATGGCTGAATGGACGATTGGCTGGAGGGATGGATGGATGGATGGCTGGATCGATGGCTGGATGGATGAATGGCTGGATGGATCACTGGCTGGCTGGATGGTTGGATGGCTGGATGGATGGATGGCTTGAAGAGTGGATGGATGGCTGGATGGATGGCTGGACGGATGGATTGCTGGATGGATGGCTGGCTAGAGGGATGGATGGATTGCTGGATGGATGGCTGGATGGATGGATGGCTGGATGGATGGCTGGCTGGAGGAATGGATGGATGGATGGATGGCTGGATCGATTGCTGGATGGATGGATGGCAGGATGGATGGCTGGCTGGAGGGATGGATGGATGAATGGATGGCTGAATGGATGGCTGGATAGATGGATGGCTGGATGGATGGCTGGCTGTAGGGATGGATGGATGGATGGCTGGCTGGCTGGCTGGAGGGATGCATGGATGGATGGATGGCTGGATGGACGGATGGTTTGGATGGATTGCTGGATGGATGGCTGGATGGATGGATGGCTGGATGGATGGCTGTCTGGATGGATGGATGGATGGCTGGATGGAGGGATGGCTGGATGGTTGGCTGGCTGGCTGGATGGATGGATGGGTGGATGGCTGGAAGGATGGCTGGATGGAGGGATGGCTGGATGGATGGCTGGCTGGAGGGATGGATGGATGGCTGGATGGATGGCTGGATGGATGGATGGCTTAATGCCTGTATGGCTGGCTGGAGGGATGGATGGATGGATGGATGGCTGGATGAATGGCTGAATGGATGGATGGCTGGATGGATTGCTGGATGGATGGATGGATGGACGGTTGGCTGGATAGATGACTGGATGGAGGAATGGCTGGATGGATGGCTGGCGAGAGGGATGGATGGATGGATGGATGGCTGGATGGATGGCTTAATGGATGGATGGCTGGCTGGAGGGATGGATGGATGGATGGCTGGATGGATGGCTGGATGGATGGATGGCTGGCTTGAAGAATGGATGGATAGATGGATGGATGGCAGGACGGATGGATTGCTGGATGGATGGCTTGATGGATGGATGGCTGGATGGATGGCTGGATGGATGTATGGCTGGATGAATGGCTGGCTGGACGAATGGATGGATGGATGGACGGCTGGATGGATGGCTGGATGGATGGATGGCTGGATGGATGGCTGGCAGGAGGGATGGGTGGATGGATGGCTGGATGGACGGCTGGATGGATGGAGGGCTGGATGGATGATTGGCTGGAGGGATGGATTGATGGATGGATGGCTGGATGGATGGCTGGATGGATGGATGGCTGGATGGATGGCTGGCTGGAGGGATGGATGGATGGCTGTGTGGCTGGATGGAGGGATGGTTAGATGGTTGGCTGGCTGGAGGGATGGATGGATGGCTGGATGGATGTCTGGATGGAGGGATGGCTGGATGGATGGCTGGCTGGAGGGATGGATGGATGGATGGATGGATGGATGGCTGGATGGATGGCTGGATGGATGGATGGCTTAATGACTGGCTGGCTGGAGGGATGGATGGATGGATGGATGGATGGCTGGATGGATGGCTGGATCGATGGATGGCTGGATATATGGCTGGCTGGAGGGATGGATGGATGGATGGATGGCTGGATGGATAGCTGGATAGAGGGATGGCTGGATGGATGGCTGGCTGGAGGGATGGATGGATGGATGGAAGGCTGGATGGATGGATGAATGGATGGATGGCTGGATGGATGGCTGGCTGGAGGGATGGATGGATGGATGGATGGATGGATGGCTGAATGGATGGATGGCTGGATGAATGGCTGGCTGGAGGATGGATGGATGGCTGGATGGCTTGATGGATGGCTGGATGGATGGATGGCTGGATGGATGGCTGGATGGATGACTGGCTGGAAGGATGGATGGATGAATGGATGGCTGGATGGATGGCTGGATGAATGGATGGCTGGATGGATGGCTGGCTGGAGGGATGGATGGATGGATGGATGGCTGGATGGATGGCTGGATGGATGGATGCCTGGATGGATGGTTGGCTGGAGGGATGGATGGGTGGATGGGTGGCTGGATGGATGGCTGGATGGATGGATGGCTGGATGGATGGCTGGCAGGAGGGATGGATGGATGGATTGCTGAATGGATGGCTGGATGGATGGCTGGCTGGAGCGATGGATGAATGGATGGCTGGATGGATGGATCGCCGAATGGTTGGCTGGCTGCAGGGATGGCTGAATGGATGGCTGGATGGATGGCAGGATGGATGGATGGCTGGATGGATGGCTGGCTGGATGGATGGATTGATGGATGGATGGCTGGATGGATGGCTGGATGGATGGATGGCTGGATGGATGACAGGCTGAAGGGATGAATGGATGGATGGATGGCTGGATGGACGGCTGGATGGATGGATGGCTGGATGGATGGCTGGCTGGAGGGATGGATTGATGGATCGATGGCTGGATGGATAGCTGGATGGATGGCTGGATGGATGGATGGCTGGATGGAGGGATGGCTGGATGGAGGGATAGCTGGAGGGATGGATGGATGGCTGGATGGATGGCAGGATGGATGGATGGCTGGATGGATGGCTGGCTGGAGGGATGGATGGATGGATGGATGGATGGCTGGATGGATGACTGGGTGGAGGGATGGATGGATGGATGGATGGCTGGATGGATGGCTGGGCGGATGGCTGGATGGATGCTTGGATGGATGGCTGGCTTGAGGGATGGATGGATGGATGGATGGATGGCTGGATGGATGGCTGGATGGATGGATGGCTGGATGGATGGCTGGCAGGAGGGATGGGTGGATGGATGGATGGCTGGATGGATGACTGGATGGATGGATGCCTGGATGGATGGCTGGCTGGAGGGATGGATTGATGGATGGATGGCTAGATGGATGGCTGGATGGATGGATGGCTGGATGGATGGCAGGCTGAAGGGATGAATGGGTGGATGGGTGGCTGGATGGACGGCTGGATGGATGGATGGCTGGATGGATGGCTGGCTGGAGGGATGGATTGATGGATGGATGGCTAGATGTAAAGCTGGATGGATGGCTGGATGGATGGCTGGCTGGTGGGATGGATGGATGGATGGATGGCTGGATGGAGGGATGGCTGAATATTTGGCTGGCTGGAGGGATGGATGGATGGCTGGATGGATGGCTGGATGGAGGGATGGCTGGATGGATGGCTGGCTGGAGGGATGGATGGCTGGATGGATGGCTGGATGGATGGATGGATGGATGGATGGCTTAATGACTGGCTGGCTGGAGGGATGGATGGATGGATGGATGGCGGGATGGATGGCTGGATGGATGGATGGCTGGATGGAAGGCTGGCTGGATGGATGGATGGCTGGATGGATGGATGGATGGACGGATGGATGGAGGGATGGCTGGATGGATGGCTGGCTGGAGGGATGGATGGATGGATGGATGGCTGGATGGATGGCTGGATGGAGGAATGGCTTGATGGATGGCTGGCTGGAGGGATGGATGGATGGCTGGATGGATTGCTTGATGGATGGATGGCTGGATGGACGATTGGCTGGAGGGATGGATGGATGGATGGCTGGATCGATGGCTGGATGGACGAATGGCTGGATGGATGACTGGCTGCCTGGATGGATGGATGGCTGGATGGATGGCTGGCTTGAAGAATGGATGGATGGCTGGATGGATGGCTGGACGGATGGATTGCTGGATGGATGGCTGGATGGATGGATGGCTGGATGGATGGCTGGCTGGAGGAATGGATGGATGGCTGGATCGATGGCTGGATGGATGGATGGCAGGATGGATGGCTGGCTGGAGGGATGGATGGATGAATGGATGGCTGAATGGATGGCTGGATGGATGGATGGCTGGCTGGCTGTAGGGATGGATGGAAAGATGGATGGCTGGCTGGCTGGCTGGCTGGAGGGATGCATGGATGGATGGATGGCTGGATGGACGGATGGTTTGGATGGATTGCTGGATGAATGGCTGGCTGGAGGGATGGATTGTAGGATGGATGGCTGGATGGATGGCTGGATGGATGGATGGCTGGATGGATGGCTGGCTGGATGTATGGATGGATGGATGGATGGATGGCTGGATGGAGGGATGGCAGGATGGTTGGCTGGCTGGTTGGATGGATGGATGGATGGATGGCTGGAAGGATGGCTGGATGGAGGGATGGCTGGATGGATGGCTGGCTGGAGGGATGGATGGATGGCTGGATGGATGGCTGGATGGATGGATGGCTTAATGGCTGTATGGCTGGCTGGAGGGATGGATGGATGGATGGATGGCTGGATGAATGGCTGAATGGATGGATGGCTGGATGGATTGCTGGATGGATGGATGGATGGACGGTTGGCTGGATAGATGACTGGATGGAGGAATGGCTGGATGGATGGCTGGCTAGAGGGATGGATGGATGGATGGATGGCTGGATGGATGGCTTAATGGATGGATGGCTGGCTGGAGGGATGGATGGATGGATGGCTGGATGGATGGCTGGATGGATGAATGGCTGGATGGATGACTGGCAGGAGGGATGGATGGACGGATCGATGGCTGGATGGATTGCTGGATGGATGGATGGATGGACGGATGGCTGGATGGATGGCTGGCTGGAGGGATGGCTGAATGGCTGGCTGGATGGATGGATGGCTGGATGTATGGCTGGCTTGAAGAATGGATGGATGGCTGGATGGAGGGATGGATTGATGGATGGATGGCTGGATGGATGGCTGGATGGATGGATGGCTGGATGGATGGCAGGTTGAAGGGATGAATGGATGGATGGGTGGCTGGATGGACGGCTGGATGGATGGATGGCTGGATGGATGGCTGGCTGGAGGGATGGATTGATGGATGGATGGCTAGATGGAAAGCTGGATGGATGGCTGGATGGATGGCTGGCTGGTGGGATGGATGGATGGATGGATGGCTGGATGGAGGGATGGCTGGATATTTGGCTGGCTGGAGGGATGGATGGATGGCTGGATGGATGGCTGGATGGATGGATGGCTGGATGTATGGCTGGCTGGAGAGATGGCTGAATGGTTGGATGGCTGGATGGATGGCTGGATGGAGGGATGGCTGGATGGATGACTGGCTGGAGGGATGGATGGATGGATGGATGGATGGATGGCTGGATGGATGGATGGCTTGATGGATGGCTTGCTGGAGGGATGGATGGATGGATGGCTGTATGGATGGATGACTGGATGAAGGCTGGCTCGAGTGATGGATGGATTGATGGCTGGATGGATGGCTTGATGGATGGATGGCTGGATGGATGACTGGCTGGAGGGATGGATGGATGGAGGGATAGCTGGATGGGGGGCTGAATGGATGGATGGCTGGATGGATGGCTGGCTGGAAGGAAGGATGGATGGATGGATGGCTGGATGGATGGCAGGATGGATGGATGGCTGGATGGATGGCTGGCTGGAGAAACGGATGAATGGATGGATGGATGGATGGATGGATGGATGGATGGTTGGATGGATGGATGGCTGGATGGATGGATGGCTGGATGGATGGCTGGCTGGATGGATGGCTGGCTGGAGGGATGGATGGATGGATGGCTGGATGGATGGATGGCCGAATGGATGGCTGGCTGAAGGGATGGATGGATGGCTGAAAGGATGGCTGGATGGATGGATGGCTGGAGGGATGGCTGGCTGGAGGAATGGATGAATGGATGGATGGCTGGATGGATGGCTGGATGGCAGGATGACTGGATGGATGGCTGGCTGGGCGGGTGGATTGATGGATGGATGGCTGGATGGATGGCTGGATGGATGGATGGATGGATGGCTGGCTGGCTGGAGGTATGGATGGATGGATGAATGGCAGGATGGATGGCTGTTTGGAGAGATGGATGAATGCATGCATGGCTGGATGGATGGCTGGATGGAGGGATGGCTGGATGGATGGCTGGCTGGAGGGATGGATGGATGGACGGATGGCTGGATGGCTGGCTGAATGGATGGATGGCTGGATGGATGGCTTGCTGGAGGGATGGATGGATGGATGGATGGCTGGATGGATGGCTGGATGGATGGATGGCTGGATGAATGGCTGGCTGGATGGATGGCTGGATGGATGGATGACTGGATGGATGACTCGCTGGCGGGATGGATGGATGGATGGATGGCTGGATGGATGGCTGGATGGATGGATGCCTGGTTGGATGGCTGGATGGATGGATGGATGGATGGATGGATGGCTGGATGAATGGATGGCTGGATGGATGGATGGCTGGATGGCTGGAAGGCTGGATGGATGTATGGCTGGATGGATGGCTGGATGGATGGATGGATGGATGGATGGCTGGATGGATGGCTGGATGGTGGGATAGCTGGAGGGATGGATGGATGGCTGGATGGATGGCTGGATGGATGGCTGGATGGATTGCTGGCTGGAGGAATGGATGGATGGATGGATGGCTGGATGGATAGCAGGATGGATGGATGGCTGGATGGATGGCTGGCTGGAGGGATGGATGGATAGCTGAATGGATGGCTGGATGGATGGATGGCTGGATGGATGGCTGGCTGGAGGGATGGATGGAAGGATGGCTGGATGGACGGCTGGATGAATGGAGGGCTGGATGGATGGCTGGCTGGAGGTATGGATTGATGGATGGATGGCTGGATGGATGGCTGGATGGATGGATGGCTGGATGGATGGCTTGATGGAGGGATGGATGGATGGATGTGTGGCTGGATGGAGGGATGGTTGGATGGTTGGCTGGCTGGAGGGATGGATGGATGGATGGCTGGATGGATGACTGGATGGAGCGATGGCTGGATGGATGGCTGGCTGGAGGGATGGATGGATGGATGGATGGCTGGATGGATGGCTGGATGGATGGATGGCTTAATGACTGGCTGGCTGATGGGATGGATGGATGGATGGATGGCTGGATGGATGGCTGGATCGATGGATGGCTGGATTTCTGGCTGGCTGGAGGGATGAATGGATGGATGGATGGCTGGATGGATAGCTGGATAGAGGGATGGCTGGATGGATGGCTGGCTGGAGGGACGGATGGATGGATGGATGGCTGGATGGATGGCTGAATGGATGGATGGCTGGCTGGAGGGATGGATGGATGGATGGATGGATGGCTGAATGGATGGATGGCTGGATGAATGGCTGGCTGGAGGATGGATGGATGGCTGGATGGCTGGATGGATGGCTGGATGGATGGATGGCTGGATGGATGGCTGGATGGATGACTGGCTGGAAGGATGGATGGATGAATGGATGGCTGGATGGATGGCTGGATGGATGGATGGCTGGATGGATGGCTGGCTGGATGGATGGATGGGTGGATGGATGGCTGGATGGATGGCTGGATGGATGGATGCCTGGATGGATGGCTGGCTGGAGGGATGGATGGCTGGATGGATGGCTGGATGGATGGCTGGATGGATGGATGGCTGGATGGATGGCTGGCAGGAGGGATGGATGGATGGATGGCTGAATGGATGGCTGGATGGATGGCTGGCTGGAGCGACGGATGAATGGATGGCTGGATGTATGGATGGCCGAATGGTTGGCTGGCTGGAGGGATGGATGAATGGATGGATGGCTGAATGGATGGCTGGATGGATGGCAGGATGGATGGATGGCTGGATGGATGGCTGGCTGGATGGATGGATTGATGGATGGATGGCTGGATGGATGGCTGGATGGATGGATGGTTGGATGGAAGACAGGCTGAAGGGATGAATGGGTGGATGGATGGCTGGATGGACGGCTGGATGGATGGATGGCTGGATGGATGGCTGGCTGGAGGGATGGATTGATGGATGGATGGCTGGATGGATAGCTGGATGGATGGCTGGATGGATGGATGGATGGATGGCTGGATGGAGGGATGGCTGGATGGAGGGATAGCTGGAGGGATGGATGGATGGCTGGATGGATGGCAGGATGGATGGATGGCTGGATGGATGGCTGGCTGGAGGGATGGATGGATGGATGGATGGCCGAATGGATGGCTGGATGGATGGATGGCTGGATGGATGGCTGGCTGGAGGGATGGATGGAAGGATGGCTGGATGGACGGCTGGAGGGATGGAGGGCTGGATGGATGGCTGGCTGGAGGGATGGATTGATGGATGGATGGCTGGATGGATGGCTGGATGGATGGATGGCTGAATGGATGGCTGTCTGGAGGGATGGATGGATGGATGGGTGGCTGGATGGAGGGATGGCTTGATGGTTGGCTGGCTGGTGGGATGGATGGATGGATGGCTGGATGGATGTCTGGATGGAGGGATGGCTGGATGGATGGCTGAATGGATGGATGGCTTAATGACTGGCTGGCTGGAGGGATGGATGGATGGATGGAAGGATGGCTGGTTGGACGGCTGGATCGATCGATGGCTGGATATATGGCTGGCTGGAGGGATGGATGGATGGATGGATGGCTGGATGGATGGCTGAATGGATGGATGGCTGGATGGATGGCTGGCTGGAGGGATGGATGGATGGATGGATGGATGGATGGCTGAATGGATGGATGGCTGGATGAATGGCAGGCTGGAGGATGGATGGATGGCTGGATGGCTGGATGGATGGCTGGATGGATGGATGGCTGGATGGATGGCTGGATGGATGACTGGCTGGAGGGATGGATGGATGGATGGATGGCTGGATGGATGGCTGGATGGATGGATGGCTGGATGGATGGCTGGCTGGAGGGATGGATGGATGGATGGATGGCTGGATGGATGCTGGATGGATGGATGCCTGGATGGATGGCTGGCTGGAGAGATGGATGGGTGGATGGATGGCTGGATGGATGGCTGGATGGATGGATGGCTGGATGGATGGCTGGCAGGAGGGATGGATGGATGGATGGCTGGATGGATGGCTGGATGGATGGCTGGCTGGAGCGATGGATGAATGGATGGCTGGATGGATGGATGGCCGAATGGTTGGCTGGCTGGAGGGATGGATGTATGGATGGATGGCTGAATGGATGGTTGGATGGATGGCAGGATGGATGGATGGCTGGATGGATGGCTCGCTGGATGGATGCGTTGATGGATGGATGGATTGATGGATGGATGGCTGGATGGATGGCTGGATGGATGGCAGGCTGAAGGGATGAATGGATGGATGGATGGCTGGATGGACGGCTGGATGGATGGAAGGCTGGATGGATGGCTGGCTGGAGGGATGGATTGATGGATGGATGGCTGGATGGATAGCTGGATGGATGGCTGGATGGGTGGATGGATGGATGGCTGGATGGAGGGATGGCTGGATGGAGGGATAGCTGGAGGGATGGATGGATGGCTGGATGGATGGCATGATGGATGGATGGCTGGATGGATGGCTGGCTGGAGGGATGGATGGATGGATGGATAGCTGAATGGATGGCTGGATGGATGGATTGCTGGATGGATGGCTGGCTGGAGGGATGGATGGATGGCTGGATGGACGGCTGGATGGATGGAGGGCTGGATGGATGGCTGGCTGGAGGGATGGATTGATGGATGGATGGATGGATGGATGGATGGCTGGATGGATGGATGGCTGAATGGATGGCTGGCTTGAGGGATGGATGGATGGATGGGTGGCTGGATGGAGGGATGGCTGGATGGTTGGCTGGCTGGTGGGATGGATGGATGGATGGCTGGATGGATGTCTGGATGGAGGGATGGCTGGATGGATGGCTTGCTGGAGGGATGGATGGATGGATGGATGGCTGGATGGATGGCTGGATGGATGGATGGCTGGCTGGCTGGAGGGATGGATGGATGGATGGAAGGATGGCTGGTTGGATGGCTGGATCGACGGATAGCTGGATGTATGGCTGGCTTGAGGGATGGATGGATGGCTTGATGGATAGCTGGATAGAGGAATGGCTGGATGGATGGCTTGCTGGAGGGATGGATGGCTGGATGGCTGGATGGATGGCTGAATGGATGGATGGCTGGATGGATGGCTGGCTGGAGGGATGGATGGATGGATGGATGGATGGATGGCTGAATGGATGGATGGCTGGATGAATTGCTGGCTGGAGGGATGGGTGGATGGATGGATGGCTGGATGGATGGAAGGCTGGATGGATGGCTGGATGGATGACTGGGTGGAGGGATGGATGGATGGATGGATGGCTGGATGGATGGCTGGATGGATGGCTGGATGGATGCCTGGATGGATGGCTGTCTGGAGGTATGGATGGATGGATGGATGGCTGGATGGATGGCTGGATGGATGGATGGCTGGATGGATAGCTGGCAGGAGGGATGGGTGGATGGATGGATGGCTGGATGGATGACTGGATGGATGGATGCCTGGATGGATGGCTGGCTGGAGGGATGGATTGATGGATGGATGGCTGGATGGATGGCTGGATGGATGGATGGCTGGATGGATGGCAGGCTGAAGGGATGAATGGATGGATGGGTGGCTGGATGGACGGCTGGATGGATGGATGGCTGGATGGATGGCTGGCTGGAGGGATGGATTGATGGATGGATGGCTAGATGGAAAGCTGGATGGATGGCTGGATGGATGGCTGGCTGGTGGGATGGATGGATGGATGGATGGCTGGATGGAGGGATGGCTGGATATTTGGCTGGCTGGAGGGATGGATGGATGGCTGGATGGATGGCTGGATGGAGGGATGGCTGGATGGATGGCTGGCTGGAGGGATGGATGGCTGGATGGATGGCTGGTTGGATGGATGGATGGATGGATGGCTTAATGACTGGCTGGCTGGAGGGATGGATGGATGGATGGATGGCGGGATGGATGGCTGGATGGATGGATGTCTGGATGTATGGCTGGCTGGATAGATGGATGAATGGTTGGATGGCTGGATGGATGGCTGGATGGAGGGATGGCTGGATGGATGGCTGGCTGGAGTGACGGATGGATGCATGGCTGGATGGATGGCTGTATTGAGGGATGGCTGGATGGAAGGCTGGCTGGATGGATGGATGGCTGGATGGATGGATGGATGGACGGATGGATGGAGGGATGGCTGGATGGATGGCTGGCTGGAGGGATGGTTGGATGGATGGATGGATGGATGGCTGGATGGAGGAATGGCTTGATGGATGGCTGGCTGGAGGGATGGATGGATGGCTGGATGGATTGCTTGATGGATGGATGGCTGAATGGACGATTGGCTGGAGGGATGGATGGATGGATGGCTGGATCGATGGCTGGATGGATGAATGGCTGGATGGATCACTGGCTGGCTGGATGGTTGGATGGCTGGATGGATGGATGGCTTGAAGAGTGGATGGATGGCTGGATGGATGGCTGGACGGATGGATTGCTGGATGGATGGCTGGCTAGAGGGATGGATGGATTGCTGGATGGATGGCTGGATGGATGGATGGCTGGATGGATGGCTGGCTGGAGGAATGGATGGATGGATGGATGGCTGGATCGATTGCTGGATGGATGGATGGCAGGATGGATGGCTGGCTGGAGGGATGGATGGATGAATGGATGGCTGAATGGATGGCTGGATAGATGGATGGCTGGATGGATGGCTGGCTGTAGGGATGGATGGATGGATGGCTGGCTGGCTGGCTGGAGGGATGCATGGATGGATGGATGGCTGGATCGACGGATGGTTTGGATGGATTGCTGGATGGATGGCTGGATGGATGGATGGCTGGATGGATGGCTGTCTGGATGGATGGATGGATGGCTGGATGGAGGGATGGCTGGATGGTTGGCTGGCTGGCTGGATGGATGGATGGGTGGATGGCTGGAAGGATGGCTGGATGGAGGGATGGCTGGATGGATGGCTGGCTGGAGGGATGGATGGATGGCTGGATGGATGGCTGGATGGATGGATGGCTTAATGCCTGTATGGCTGGCTGGAGGGATGGATGGATGGATGGATGGCTGGATGAATGGCTGAATGGATGGATGGCTGGATGGATTGCTGGATGGATGGATGGATGGACGGTTGGCTGGATAGATGACTGGATGGAGGAATGGCTGGATGGATGGCTGGCGAGAGGGATGGATGGATGGATGGATGGCTGGATGGATGGCTTAATGGATGGATGGCTGGCTGGAGGGATGGATGGATGGATGGCTGGATGGATGGCTGGATGGATGGATGGCTGGCTTGAAGAATGGATGGATAGATGGATGGATGGCAGGACGGATGGATTGCTGGATGGATGGCTTGATGGATGGATGGCTGGATGGATGGCTGGATGGATGTATGGCTGGATGAATGGCTGGCTGGACGAATGGATGGATGGATGGACGGCTGGATGGATGGCTGGATGGATGGATGGCTGGATGGATGGCTGGCAGGAGGGATGGGTGGATGGATGGCTGGATGGACGGCTGGATGGATGGAGGGCTGGATGGATGATTGGCTGGAGGGATGGATTGATGGATGGATGGCTGGATGGATGGCTGGATGGATGGATGGCTGGATGGATGGCTGGCTGGAGGGATGGATGGATGGCTGTGTGGCTGGATGGAGGGATGGTTAGATGGTTGGCTGGCTGGAGGGATGGATGGATGGCTGGATGGATGTCTGGATGGAGGGATGGCTGGATGGATGGCTGGCTGGAGGGATGGATGGATGGATGGATGGATGGATGGCTGGATGGATGGCTGGATGGATGGATGGCTTAATGACTGGCTGGCTGGAGGGATGGATGGATGGATGGATGGATGGCTGGATGGATGGCTGGATCGATGGATGGCTGGATATATGGCTGGCTGGAGGGATGGATGGATGGATGGATGGCTGGATGGATAGCTGGATAGAGGGATGGCTGGATGGATGGCTGGCTGGAGGGATGGATGGATGGATGGAAGGCTGGATGGATGGATGAATGGATGGATGGCTGGATGGATGGCTGGCTGGAGGGATGGATGGATGGATGGATGGATGGATGGCTGAATGGATGGATGGCTGGATGAATGGCTGGCTGGAGGATGGATGGATGGCTGGATGGCTTGATGGATGGCTGGATGGATGGATGGCTGGATGGATGGCTGGATGGATGACTGGCTGGAAGGATGGATGGATGAATGGATGGCTGGATGGATGGCTGGATGAATGGATGGCTGGATGGATGGCTGGCTGGAGGGATGGATGGATGGATGGATGGCTGGATGGATGGCTGGATGGATGGATGCCTGGATGGATGGTTGGCTGGAGGGATGGATGGGTGGATGGGTGGCTGGATGGATGGCTGGATGGATGGATGGCTGGATGGATGGCTGGCAGGAGGGATGGATGGATGGATTGCTGAATGGATGGCTGGATGGATGGCTGGCTGGAGCGATGGATGAATGGATGGCTGGATGGATGGATCGCCGAATGGTTGGCTGGCTGCAGGGATGGCTGAATGGATGGCTGGATGGATGGCAGGATGGATGGATGGCTGGATGGATGGCTGGCTGGATGGATGGATTGATGGATGGATGGCTGGATGGATGGCTGGATGGATGGATGGCTGGATGGATGACAGGCTGAAGGGATGAATGGATGGATGGATGGCTGGATGGACGGCTGGATGGATGGATGGCTGGATGGATGGCTGGCTGGAGGGATGGATTGATGGATCGATGGCTGGATGGATAGCTGGATGGATGGCTGGATGGATGGATGGCTGGATGGAGGGATGGCTGGATGGAGGGATAGCTGGAGGGATGGATGGATGGCTGGATGGATGGCAGGATGGATGGATGGCTGGATGGATGGCTGGCTGGAGGGATGGATGGATGGATGGATGGATGGCTGGATGGATGACTGGGTGGAGGGATGGATGGATGGATGGATGGCTGGATGGATGGCTGGGCGGATGGCTGGATGGATGCTTGGATGGATGGCTGGCTTGAGGGATGGATGGATGGATGGATGGATGGCTGGATGGATGGCTGGATGGATGGATGGCTGGATGGATGGCTGGCAGGAGGGATGGGTGGATGGATGGATGGCTGGATGGATGACTGGATGGATGGATGCCTGGATGGATGGCTGGCTGGAGGGATGGATTGATGGATGGATGGCTAGATGGATGGCTGGATGGATGGATGGCTGGATGGATGGCAGGCTGAAGGGATGAATGGGTGGATGGGTGGCTGGATGGACGGCTGGATGGATGGATGGCTGGATGGATGGCTGGCTGGAGGGATGGATTGATGGATGGATGGCTAGATGTAAAGCTGGATGGATGGCTGGATGGATGGCTGGCTGGTGGGATGGATGGATGGATGGATGGCTGGATGGAGGGATGGCTGAATATTTGGCTGGCTGGAGGGATGGATGGATGGCTGGATGGATGGCTGGATGGAGGGATGGCTGGATGGATGGCTGGCTGGAGGGATGGATGGCTGGATGGATGGCTGGATGGATGGATGGATGGGTGGATGGCTTAATGACTGGCTGGCTGGAGGGATGGATGGATGGATGGATGGCGGGATGGATGGCTGGATGGATGGATGGCTGGATGGAAGGCTGGCTGGATGGATGGATGGCTGGATGGATGGATGGATGGACGGATGGATGGAGGGATGGCTGGATGGATGGCTGGCTGGAGGGATGGATGGATGGATGGATGGCTGGATGGATGGCTGGATGGAGGAATGGCTTGATGGATGGCTGGCTGGAGGGATGGATGGATGGCTGGATGGATTGCTTGATGGATGGATGGCTGGATGGACGATTGGCTGGAGGGATGGATGGATGGATGGCTGGATCGATGGCTGGATGGACGAATGGCTGGATGGATGACTGGCTGCCTGGATGGATGGATGGCTGGATGGATGGCTGGCTTGAAGAATGGATGGATGGCTGGATGGATGGCTGGACGGATGGATTGCTGGATGGATGGCTGGATGGATGGATGGCTGGATGGATGGCTGGCTGGAGGAATGGATGGATGGCTGGATCGATGGCTGGATGGATGGATGGCAGGATGGATGGCTGGCTGGAGGGATGGATGGATGAATGGATGGCTGAATGGATGGCTGGATGGATGGATGGCTGGCTGGCTGTAGGGATGGATGGAAAGATGGATGGCTGGCTGGCTGGCTGGCTGGAGGGATGCATGGATGGATGGATGGCTGGATGGACGGATGGTTTGGATGGATTGCTGGATGAATGGCTGGCTGGAGGGATGGATTGTAGGATGGATGGCTGGATGGATGGCTGGATGGATGGATGGCTGGATGGATGGCTGGCTGGATGTATGGATGGATGGATGGATGGATGGCTGGATGGAGGGATGGCAGGATGGTTGGCTGGCTGGTTGGATGGATGGATGGATGGATGGCTGGAAGGATGGCTGGATGGAGGGATGGCTGGATGGATGGCTGGCTGGAGGGATGGATGGATGGCTGGATGGATGGCTGGATGGATGGATGGCTTAATGGCTGTATGGCTGGCTGGAGGGATGGATGGATGGATGGATGGCTGGATGAATGGCTGAATGGATGGATGGCTGGATGGATTGCTGGATGGATGGATGGATGGACGGTTGGCTGGATAGATGACTGGATGGAGGAATGGCTGGATGGATGGCTGGCTAGAGGGATGGATGGATGGATGGATGGCTGGATGGATGGCTTAATGGATGGATGGCTGGCTGGAGGGATGGATGGATGGATGGCTGGATGGATGGCTGGATGGATGAATGGCTGGATGGATGACTGGCAGGAGGGATGGATGGACGGATCGATGGCTGGATGGATTGCTGGATGGATGGATGGATGGACGGATGGCTGGATGGATGGCTGGCTGGAGGGATGGCTGAATGGCTGGCTGGATGGATGGATGGCTGGATGTATGGCTGGCTTGAAGAATGGATGGATGGCTGGATGGAGGGATGGATTGATGGATGGATGGCTGGATGGATGGCTGGATGGATGGATGGCTGGATGGATGGCAGGTTGAAGGGATGAATGGATGGATGGGTGGCTGGATGGACGGCTGGATGGATGGATGGCTGGATGGATGGCTGGCTGGAGGGATGGATTGATGGATGGATGGCTAGATGGAAAGCTGGATGGATGGCTGGATGGATGGCTGGCTGGTGGGATGGATGGATGGATGGATGGCTGGATGGAGGGATGGCTGGATATTTGGCTGGCTGGAGGGATGGATGGATGGCTGGATGGATGGCTGGATGGAGAATGGCTGGATGGATGGCTGGCTGGAGGGATGGATGGCTGGATGGATGGCTGGTTGGATGGATGGATGGATGGATGGCTTAATGACTGGCTGGCTGGAGGGATGGATGGATGGATGGATGGCGGGATGGATGGCTGGATGGATGGATGGCTGGATGTATGGCTGGCTGGATAGATGGATGAATGGTTGGATGGCTGGATGGATGGCTGGATGGAGGGATGGCTGGATGGATGGCTGGCTGGAGTGACGGATGGATGCATGGCTGGATGGATGGCTGTATTGAGGGATGGCTGGATGGAAGGCTGGCTGGATGGATGGATGGCTGGATGGATGGATGGATGGACGGATGGATGGAGGGATGGCTGGATGGATGGCTGGCTGGAGGGATGGATGGATGGATGGATGGATGGATGGCTGGATGGAGGAATGGCTTGATGGATGGCTGGCTGGAGGGATGGATGGATGGCTGGATGGATTGCTTGATGGATGGATGGCAGTATGGACGATTGGCTGGAGGGATGGATGGATGGATGGCTGGATCGATGGCTGGATGGATGAATGGCTGGATGGATGACTGGCTGGCTGGATGGTTGGATGGCTGGATGGATGGATGGCTTGAAGAATGGATGGATGGCTGGATGGATGGCTGGACGGATGGATTGCTGGATGGATGGCTGGCTAGAGGGATGGATGGATTGCTGGATGGATGGCTGGATGGATGGATGGCTGGATGGATGGCTGGCTGGAGGAATGGATGAATGGATGGATGGCTGGATCGATTGCTGGATGGATGGATGGCAGGATGGATGGCTGGCTGGAGGGATGGATGGATGAATGGATGGCTGAATGGATGGCTGGATAGATGGATGGCTGGATGGATGGCTGGCTGTAGGGATGGATGGATGGCTGGCTGGCTGGCTGGCTGGAGGGATGCATGGATGGATGGATGGCTGGATGGACGGATGGTTTGGATGGATTGCTGGATGGATGGCTGGATGGATGGATGGCTGGATGGATGGCTGGCTGGATGGATGGATGGATGGCTGGATGGAGGGATGGCTGGATGGTTGGCTGGCTGGCTGGATGGATGGATGGGTGGATGGCTGGAAGGATGGCTGGATGGAGGGATGGCTGGATGGATGGCTGGCTGGAGGGATGGATGGATGGCTGGATGGATGGCTGGATGGATGGATGGCTTAATGACTGTATGGCTGGCTGGAGGGATGGATGGATGGATGGATGGCTGGATGAATGGCTGAATGGATGGATGGCTGGATGGATTGCTGGATGGATGGATGGATGGACGGTTGGCTGGATAGATGACTGGATGGAGGAATGGCTGGATGGATGGCTGGCGAGAGGGATGGATGGATGGATGGATGGCTGGATGGATGGCTTAATGGATGGATGGCTGGCTGGAGGGATGGATGGATGGATGGCTGGATGGATGGCTGGATGGATGGATGGCTGGCTTGAAGAATGGATGGAAAGATGGATGGATGGCAGGACGGATGGATTGCTGGATGGATGGCTTGATGGATGGATGGCTGGATGGATGGCTGGATGGATGTATGGCTGGATGAATGGCTGGCTGGACGAATGGATGGTTGGATGGACGGCTGGATGGATGGCTGGATGGATGGATGGCTGGATGGATCGCTGGCTGTAGGGATGGGTGGATGGATGGCTGGATGGACGGCTGGATGGATGGAGGGCTGGATGGATGATTGGCTGGAGGGATGGATTGATGGATGGATGGCTGGATGGATGGCTGGATGGATGGATGGCTGGATGGATGGCTGGCTGGAGGGATGGATGGATGGCTGTGTGGCTGGATGGAGGGATGGTTAGATGGTTGGCTGGCTGGAGGGATGGATGGATGGCTGGATGGATGTCTGGATGGAGGGATGGCTGGATGGATGGCTGGCTGGAGGGATGGATGGATGGATGGATGGATGGATGGCTGGATGGATGGCTGGATGGATGGATGGCTTAATGACTGGCTGGCTGGAGGGATGGATGGATGGATGGATGGATGGCTGGATGGATGGCTGGATCGATGGATGGCTGGATATATGGCTGGCTGGAGGGATGGATGGATGGATGGATGGCTGGATGGATAGCTGGATAGAGGGATGGCTGGATGGATGGCTGGCTGGAGGGATGGATGGATGGATGGAAGGCTGGATGGATGGATGAATGGACGGATGGCTGGATGGATGGCTGGCTGGAGGGATGGATGGATGGATGGATGGATGGATGGCTGAATGGATGGATGACTGGATGAATGGCTGGCTGGAGGATGGATGGATGGCTGGATGGCTTGATGGATGGCTGGATGGATGGATGGCTGGATGGATGGCTGGATGGATGACTGGCTGGAAGGATGGATGGATGAATGGATGGCTGGATGGATGGCTGGATGGATGGATGGCTGGATGGATGGCTGGCTGGAGGGATGGACGGATGGATGGATGGCTGGATGGATGGCTGGATGGATGGATGCCTGGATGGATGGCTGGCTGGAGGGATGGATGGGTGGATGGGTGGCTGGATGGATGGCTGGATGGATGGATGGCTGGATGGATGGCTGGCAGGAGGGATGGATGGATGGATTGCTGAATGGATGGCTGGATGGATGGCTGGCTGGAGCGATGGATGAATGGATTGCTGGATGGATGGATCGCCGAATGGTTGGCTGGCTGCAGGGATGGCTGAATGGATGGCTGGATGGATGGCAGGATGGATGGATGGCTGGATGGATGGCTGGCTGGATGGATGGATTGATGGATGGATGGCTGGATGGATGGCTGGATGGATGGATGGCTGGATGGATGACAGGCTGAAGGGATGAATGGATGGATGGATGGCTGGATGGACGGCTGGATGGATGGATGGCTGGATGGATGGCTGGCTGGAGGGATGGATTGATGGATCGATGGCTGGATGGATAGCTGGATGGATGGCTGGATGGATGGATGGCTGGATGGAGGGATGGCTGGATGGAGGGATAGCTGGAGGGATGGATGGATGGCTGGATGGATGGCAGGATGGATGGATGGCTGGATGGATGGCTGGCTGGAGGGATGGATGGATGGATGGCTGGATGGATGATTGGGTGGAGGGATGGATGGATGGATGGATGGCTGGATGGATGGCTGGGCGGATGGCTGGATGGATGCTTGGATGGATGGCTGGCTTGAGGGATGGATGGATGGATGGATGGCTGGATGGATGGCTGGATGGATGGATGGCTGGATGGATGGCTGGCAGGAGGGATGGGTGGATGGATGGATGGCTGGATGGATGACTGGATGGATGGATGCCTGGATGGATGGCTGGCTGGAGGGATGGATTGATGGATGGATGGCTAGATGGATGGATGGATGGATGGATGGCTGGATGAATGGCTGAATGGATGGATGGCTGGATGGATTGCTGGATGGATGGATGGATGGACGGTTGGCTGGATAGATGACTGGATGGAGGAATGGCTGGATGGATGGCTGGCGAGAGGGATGGATGGATGGATGGATGGCTGGATGGATGGCTTAATGGATGGATGGCTGGCTGGAGGGATGGATGGATGGATGGCTGGATGGATGGCTGGATGGATGGATGGCTGGCTTGAAGAATGGATGGAAAGATGGATGGATGGCAGGACGGATGGATTGCTGGATGGATGGCTTGATGGATGGATGGCTGGATGGATGGCTGGATGGATGTATGGCTGGATGAATGGCTGGCTGGACGAATGGATGGTTGGATGGACGGCTGGATGGATGGCTGGATGGATGGATGGCTGGATGGATGGCTGGCTGGAGGGATGGGTGGATGGATGGCTGGATGGACGGCTGGATGGATGGAGGGCTGGATGGATGATTGGCTGGAGGGATGGATTGATGGATGGATGGCTGGATGGATGGCTGGATGGATGGATGGCTGGATGGATGGCTGGCTGGAGGGATGGATGGATGGCTGTGTGGCTGGATGGAGGGATGGTTAGATGGTTGGCTGGCTGGAGGGATGGATGGATGGCTGGATGGATGTCTGGATGGAGGGATGGCTGGATGGATGGCTGGCTGGAGGGATGGATGGATGGATGGATGGATGGATGGCTGGATGGATGGCTGGATGGATGGATGGCTTAATGACTGGCTGGCTGGAGGGATGGATGGATGGATGGATGGATGGCTGGATGGATGGCTGGATCGATGGATGGCTGGATATATGGCTGGCTGGAGGGATGGATGGATGGATGGATGGCTGGATGGATAGCTGGATAGAGGGATGGCTGGATGGATGGCTGGCTGGAGGGATGGATGGATGGATGGAAGGCTGGATGGATGGATGAATGGACGGATGGCTGGATGGATGGCTGGCTGGAGGGATGGATGGATGGATGGATGGATGGATGGCTGAATGGATGGATGACTGGATGAATGGCTGGCTGGAGGATGGATGGATGGCTGGATGGCTTGATGGATGGCTGGATGGATGGATGGCTGGATGGATGGCTGGATGGATGACTGGCTGGAAGGATGGATGGATGAATGGATGGCTGGATGGATGGCTGGATGGATGGATGGCTGGATGGATGGCTGGCTGGAGGGATGGACGGATGGATGGATGGCTGGATGGATGGCTGGATGGATGGATGCCTGGATGGATGGCTGGCTGGAGGGATGGATGGGTGGATGGGTGGCTGGATGGATGGCTGGATGGATGGATGGCTGGATGGATGGCTGGCAGGAGGGATGGATGGATGGATTGCTGAATGGATGGCTGGATGGATGGCTGGCTGGAGCGATGGATGAATGGATGGCTGGATGGATGGATCGCCGAATGGTTGGCTGGCTGCAGGGATGGCTGAATGGATGGCTGGATGGATGGCAGGATGGATGGATGGCTGGATGGATGGCTGGCTGGATGGATGGATTGATGGATGGATGGCTGGATGGATGGCTGGATGGATGGATGGCTGGATGGATGACAGGCTGAAGGGATGAATGGATGGATGGATGGCTGGATGGACGGCTGGATGGATGGATGGCTGGATGGATGGCTGGCTGGAGGGATGGATTGATGGATCGATGGCTGGATGGATAGCTGGATGGATGGCTGGATGGATGGATGGCTGGATGGAGGGATGGCTGGATGGAGGGATAGCTGGAGGGATGGATGGATGGCTGGATGGATGGCAGGATGGATGGATGGCTGGATGGATGGCTGGCTGGAGGGATGGATGGATGGATGGATGGATGGCTGGATGGATGACTGGGTGGAGGGATGGATGGATGGATGGATGGCTGGATGGATGGCTGGGCGGATGGCTGGATGGATGCTTGGATGGATGGCTGGCTTGAGGGATGGATGGATGGATGGATGGCTGGATGGATGGCTGGATGGATGGATGGCTGGATGGATGGCTGGCAGGAGGGATGGGTGGATGGATGGATGGCTGGATGGATGACTGGATGGATGGATGCCTGGATGGATGGCTGGCTGGAGGGATGGATTGATGGATGGATGGCTAGATGGATGGCTGGATGGATGGATGGCTGGATGGATGGCAGGCTGAAGGGATGAATGGGTGGATGGGTGGCTGGATGGACGGCTGGATGGATGGATGGCTGGATGGATGGCTGGCTGGAGGGATGGATTGATGGATGGATGGCGAGATGGAAAGCTGGATGGATGGCTGGATGGATGGCTGGCTGGTGGGATGGATGGATGGATGTATGGCTGGATGGAGGGATGGCTGAATATTTGGCTGGCTGGAGGGATGGATGGATGGCTGGATGGATGGCTGGATGGAGGGATGGCTGGATGGATGGCTGGCTGGAGGGATGGATGGCTGGATGGATGGCTGGATGGATGGATGGATGGATGGATGGCTTAATGACTGGATGGCTGGAGGGATGGATGGATGGATGGATGGCGGGATGGATGGCTGGATGGATGGATGGATGAATGGTTGGATGGCTGGATGGATGGCTGGATGGAGGGATGGCTGGATGGATGGCTGGCTGGAGTGACGGATGGATGCATGGCTGGATGGATGGCTGTATTGAGGGATGGCTGGATGGAAGGCTGGCTGGATGGATGGATGGCTGGATGGATGGATGGATGGACGGATGGATGGAGGGATGGCTGGATGGATGGCTGGCTGGAGGGATGGATGGATGGATGGATGGCTGGATGGATGGCTGGATGGAGGAATGGCTTGATGGATGGCTGGCTGGAGGGATGGATGGATGGCTGGATGGATTGCTTGATGGATGGATGGCTGGATGGACGATTGGCTGGAGGGATGGATGGATGGATGGCTGGATCGATGGCTGGATGGATGAATGGCTGGATGGATGACTGGCTGGCTGGATGGATGGATGGCTGGATGGATGGCTGGCTTGAAGAATGGATGGATGGCTGGATGGATGGCTGGACGGATGGATTGCTGGATGGATGGCTGGATGGATGGATGGCTGGATGGATGGCTGGCTGGAGGAATGGATGGATGGCTGGATCGATGGCTGGATGGATGGATGGCAGGATGGATGGCTGGCTGGAGGGATGGATGGATGAATGGATGGCTGAATGGATGGCTGGATGGATGGATGGCTGGCTGGCTGTAGGGATGGATGGAAAGATGGATGGCTGGCTGGCTGGCTGGCTGGAGGGATGCATGGATGGATGGATGGCTGGATGGACGGATGGTTTGGATGGATTGCTGGATGAATGGCTGGCTGGAGGGATGGATTGTAGGATGGATGGCTGGATGGATGGCTGGATGGATGGATGGCTGGATGGATGGCTGGCTGGATGTATGGATGGATGGATGGATGGATGGCTGGATGGAGGGATGGCTGGATGGTTGGCTGACTGGTTGGATGGATGGATGGATGGATGGCTGGAAGGATGGCTGGATGGAGGGATGGCTGGATGGATGGCTGGCTGGAGGGATGGATGGATGGCTGGATGGATGGCTGGATGGATGGATGGCTTAATGGCTGTATGGCTGGCTGGAGGGATGGATGGATGGATGGATGGCTGGATGAATGGCTGAATGGATGGATGGCTGGATGGATTGCTGGATGGATGGATGGATGGACGGTTGGCTGGATAGATGACTGGATGGAGGAATGGCTGGATGGATGGCTGGCTAGAGGGATGGATGGATGGATGGATGGCTGGATGGATGGCTTAATGGATGGATGGCTGGCTGGAGGGATGGATGGATGGATGGCTGGATGGATGGCTGGAAGGATGAATGGCTGGATGGATGACTGGCAGGAGGGATGGATGGACGGATCGATGGCTGGATGGATTGCTGGATGGATGGATGGATGGACGGATGGCTGGATGGATGGCTGGCTGGAGGGATGGCTGAATGGCTGGCTGGATGGATGGATGGCTGGATGTATGGCTGGCTTGAAGAATGGATGGATGGCTGGATGGATGGCATAACGGATGGCTTGCTGGATGGATGGCTTGATGGATGGATGTCTGGATGGATGGCTGGATGGATGTATGGCTGGATGAATGGCTGGCTGGAGGAATGGATGGATGGATGGATGGCTGGGTGGATGGCTGGATGGATGGATGGCTGGATGGATGGCTGGCTGGAGGGATGGGTGGATGGATGGATGGCTGAATGGATTGCTGGATGGATGGATGGCTGGATGGATGGCTGGCTGGAGGGATGGATGGATGGATGGCTGGATGGACGGCTGGATGGATGGAGGGCTGGATGGATGATTGGCTGGAGGGATGGACTGATGGATGGATGGCTGGATGGATGGCTGGATGGATGGATGGCTGGATGGATGGCTGGCTGGAGGGATGGATGGATGGAAGTGTGGCTGGATGGAGGGATGGTTAGATGGTTGGCTGGCTGGAGGGATGGATGGATGGCTGGATGGATGTCTGGATGGAGGGATGGCTGGATTGATGGCTGGCTGGAGGGATGGATGGATGGATGGATGGATGGCTGGATGGATGGCTGGATGGATGGATGGCTTAATGACTGGCTGGCTGGAGGGATGGATGGATGGATGGATGGATGGCTGGATGGATGGCTGGATCGATGGATGGCTGGATATATGGCTGGCTGGAGGGATGGATGGATGGATGGATGGCTGGATGGATAGCTGGATAGAGGGATGGCTGGATGGATGGCTGGCTGGAGGGATGGATGGATGGATGGATGGCTGGATGGATGGCTGAATGGATGGATGGCTGGATGGCTGGCTGGCTGGAGGGATGGATGGATGGATGGATGGATGGCTGAATGGATGGATGGCTGGATGAATGGCTGGCTGGAGGATGGATGGATGGCTGGATGGCTGGATGGATGGCTGGATGGATGGATGGCTGGATGGATGGCTGGATGGATGACTGGCTGGAAGGATGGATGGATGAATGGATGGCTGGATGGATGGCTGGATGGATGGATGGCTGGATTGATGGCTGGCTGGAGGGATGGATGGATGGATAGATGGCTGGATGGATGGCTGGATGGATGGATGCCTGGATGGATGGCTGGCTGGAGGGAGGAATGGGTGGATGGATGGCTGGATGGATGGCTGGATGGATGGCTGGATGGATGGCTGGCAGGAGGGATGGATGGATGGATTGCTGAATGGATGGCTGGATGGATGGCTGGCTGGAGCGATCGACGAATGGATGGCTGGATGGATGGATGGCCGAATGGTTGGCTGGCTGGAGGGATGGCTGAATGGATGGCTGGATGGATGGCAGGATGGATGGATGGCTGGATGGATGGATGGCTGAATGGATGGATTGATGGATGGATGGCTGGATGGATGGCTGGATGGATGGATGGCTGGATGGATGACAGGCTGAAGGGATGAATGGAACCATCCAGCCATCCCTCCATCCAGCTATCCATCCATCCATCCATCCCACCAGCCAGCCATCCATCCAGGCATCCATCCAGCAATCCATCCAGCTGTCCATTCATCAATCCATCCCTCCAGCCAGCCATCCATCAAGCCATCCATCCATCCAGCCGTCCATTCAGCCATCCATCCATCCATCTATCCCTTCAGCCTGCCAGCCATCCAGCCATCCATCCATCCAGCCATCCATCCAGCCATCCATCCCTCCAGCCAGCCATCCATCCAGCCATCCATCCGTCCAGCCATCCATCCATCCATCCATCCATCCATTCCTCCAGCCAGCCATCCATCCAGCCATCCATCCTTCCAGCTATCCATCCAGCCATCCATCCATCCAACCATCGCTCCAGCCAGCCATCCATCCAGCCAGCCATCCAGCCATCCATCCATCAATCCATCCCTCCAGCTTGCCATGCATCCAGCCATCCTTCCATCCAGCCATCCATCCAGACATCCATCCATGACTCCATCCCTCCAGCCAGCCATCCATCCATCCATCGATCTAGCCATCCATTCAGCCATCCATCCATCCATCCATCCCTGCAGCCAGCCATCCACCCAGCCTTCCATCCATCCAGCCATCCGTACAGCCATTCATTAATACATCCATTCCTCCAGCCAGCAATCCATCCAGCCATCCATCCAGCCATCCATCCAGCCATCCATCCATCCATCCATCACTCCAGCCAGCCATCCATCCAGCCATCCATCCATCCAGCCATCCATCGAGCCATCCATCCATCCATCCCTCCAGCCAGCCATCCGTCCATCCATCCATCCATCCAGCCATCCATCCATCCATCCATCCATCCCTCCAGCCAGCCGTCCATCCGGACATCCATCCATCCAGCCATCCATCCCTCCAGCCAGCCATCCATCCAGCCATCCCTCCATCCAGCCATCCATCCAGCCATCCATGCACTCATCCATCTCTCCATCCAGCCATCCATCCAGCCATTCATCCATCCATCCATACCTCCAGCCATCCAGCCATCCATCCATCAATCCATCCCTCCAGCCAGCCATGCATCCAGCCCTCCCTCCATCCAGCTATCCATCCATCCATCCATCCCACCAGCCAGCCATCCATCCAGCCATCCAACCAGCTATCCATCCAGCCATCCATTCATCAATCCATTCCTCCAGCCAGCCATCCATCAAGCCATCCATCCATCCAGCCGTCCATTCAGCCATCCATCCATCCATCCCTTCAGCCTGCCAGCCATCCAGCCATCCATCCATCCAGCCATCCATCCAGCCATCCATCCATCCATCCATCCCTCCAGCCAGCCATTAATCCAGCCATCCATCCATTCAGCCATCCATCCACCCATCCATCCATCCATCCCTCCAGCCAGCCATCCATCCAGCCATCCATCCGTCCAGCCATCCATCCATCCAACCATCCATCCATCCCTCCAGCCAGCCATCCATCCAGCCATCCATCCTTCCAGCCATCCATCCAGCCATCCATCCATCCATCCATCCCTCCAGCCAGCCATCCATCCAGCCAACCATCCAGCCATCCATCCATCAGTCCATACCTCCAGCCAGCCATGCATCCAGCCATCCTTCCATCCAGCCATCCATCCAGACATCCATCCATGACTCCATCCCTCCAGCCAGCCATCCATCCATCCATCGATCTAGCCATCCATTCAGCCATCCATCCATCCCTGCAGCCAGCCATCCATCCAGCCTTCCATCCATCCAGCCATCCGCCCAGCCATTCATTAATCCATCCATTCCTCCAGCCAGCAATCCATCCAGCCATCCATTCAGCCATCCATCCAGCCATCCATCCATCCGTCCATCACACCAGCCAGCCATCCATCCAGCCATCCATCCATCGAGCCATCCATCGAGCCATCCATCCATCCATCCCTCCAGCCAGCCATCCATCCAGCCATCCATCCATCCAGCCATCCATCCATCCATCCCTCCAGCCAGCCATCCATCCGGACATCCTTCCATCCAGCCATCCATCCCTCCAGCCAGCCAACCATCCAGCCATCCCTCCATCCAGCTATCCATCCATCAATCCATCCCACAAGCCAGCCATCCATCCAGCCATCCATCCAGCTATCCATCCAGCCATCCATTCATCAATCCATCCCTCCAGCCAGCCATCCATCAAGCCATCCATCCATCCAGCCGTCCATTCAGCCATCCATCCATCCATCCATCCCTTCAGCCTGCCAGCCATCCATCCATCCATCCATCCAGCCATCCATCAAGCCATCCATCTATCCAGCAATCCATCCATCCATCCATCAATCCCGCCAGCGAGTCATCCATCCAGCCATCCATCCATCCAGCCATCCATACTGCCATCCATCCATCCATCCATCTCTCCAGCCAGCCATTCATTCAGCCATCCATCCAGCTATCCATCCATCCATCCCTCTAGCAAGCCATCCATCCAGCCATCCTGCCATCCATCCAGCCATCCATCCATCCATCCATCCCTCCAGCCAGCCATCCATCCAGCCATCCATGCATTCATCCATCTCTCCATCAAGCCATCCATCCAGCCATTCATCCATCCATCCATACCTCCAGCCAGACAGCCATCCATCCATCCATCCATCCAGCCTTCCATCCAGCCATCCATCCATCCATCCTTCCCTCCAACCAGCCATCCATCCAGCCATCCATCCATCCAGCCGCCCATCCAGCCATCCATCCATCCATCCATCCCTCCAGCCAGTCATCCAACCAGCCATCCATCCATCCAGCCATCCATCCATCCATCCATCCATCCATCCATCCCTCCAGCCAGCCATTCATCCAGCCATCCATCCATTCAGCCATCCATCCAGCCATCCAACCATCCATCCCTCCAGCAAGCCATCCATCCAGCCATCCATTCATCCAGCCATCCATCCAGCCATCCATCCATCCATCCATCCATCTCTCCAGCCAGCCATCCATCAAGCCATCCCTCCATCCAGCCATCCATCCAGCCATCCAACCATTCATCCATCTCTCCAGCCAGCCATACATCCAGCCATCCATCCATCCATCCAGCCATCCATTCAGTAATCCATCCATCCATCCATCCCTTCAGCCATCCATCCATTCAGCCATCCATCCAGCCATCCATCCATCCATCCATCCCTCCAGCCAGCCATCCATCCAGCCATCCATTCATCCAGCCATCCATCCATCCATCCATCCATCCATCCATCGCTCCAGCCAGCCATCCATCCAGCCATCCATCCTTCCAGCCATCCATCCAGCCATCCATCCATCCAACCATCCCTCCAGCCAGCCATCCATCCAGCCAGCCATCCAGCCATCCATTCATCAATCCATCCCTCCAGCCAGCCATGCATCCAGCCATCCTTCCATCCAGCCATCCATCCAGACATCCATCCATGACTCCATCCCTGCCGCCAGCCATCCATCCATCCATCGATCTAGCCATCCATTCAGCCATCCATCCATCCATCCATCCCTGCATCCAGCCATACATCCAGCCTTCCATCCATCCAGCCATCCGTCCAGCCATTCATTAATCCATCCATTCCTCCAGCCAGCAATTCATCCAGCCATCCATCCCGCCATCCATCCAGCCATCCATCCATCCATCCATCAGTCCAGCCAGCCATCCATCCAGCCATCCATCCATCCATCCATCCCTCCAGCCCGTCAGCCAACCAGCCATCCATCCATCCAGCCATCCATCCAGCCATCCATCCATCCATCCATCCCTCCAGCCAGCCATTCATCCCGCCATCCATCCATTCAGCCATCCATCCAGCCATCCAACCATCCATCCCTCCAGCAAGCCATCCATCCAGCCATTCATTCATCCAGCCAACCATCCAGCCATCCATCCATCCATCCCACCCTCCAGCGAGCCGTCCATCCAGCCATCCCTCCATCCAGCCATCCATCCAGCCATCCAACCATTCATCCATTTCTCCAGCCAGCCATACATCCAGCCATCCATCCATCCATCCAGCCATCCATCCATCAATCCATCCCTCGAGCCAGCCAGCCATCCAGCCATCCCTCCATCCAGCCATCCATCCAGCCATCCATCCATCCATCCCTCCAGGCAGCCAACCATCCAGCCATCCCTCCATCCAGCTATCCATCCATCCATCCATCCCACCAGCCAGCCAGCCATCCAGCCATCCATCCAGCTATCCATCCAGCCATCCATCCTTCCATCCATCCCTTCAGCCTGCCAGCCATCCAGCCATCCATCCATCCAGCCATCCATCCTGCCATCCATCCATCCCTCCAGCCAGCCACTCATCCAGCCATCCATCCATCCAGCCATCCGTCCAGCTATCCATCCATCCATCCTTCCATCCCTCCAGCAAGCCATCCATCCAACCATCCAGCCATCCATCCAGCCATCCATCCATCCATCCATCCCTCCAGCCAGCCATCCATCCAGCCATCCCTCCATCCATCTATCCATCCAGCCATCCATGCATTCATCCATCTCTCCATCCAGCCATCCATGCAGCCATTCATCCATCCATCCATCCAGCCATCCAGCCATCCATCCATCCATCCATCCATTAATCCATCCCTCCAGCCAGCCATCCATCCATTGATGGCTGGATGGAGGGATGGCTGGATGGTTGGCTGACTGGTTGGATGGATGGATGGATGGATGGCTGGAAGGATGGCTGGATGGAGGGATGGCTGGATGGATGGCTGGCTGGAGGGATGGATGGATGGCTGGATGGATGGCTGGATGGATGGATGGCTTAATGGCTGTATGGCTGGCTGGAGGGATGGATGGATGGATGGATGGCTGGATGAATGGCTGAATGGATGGATGGCTGGATGGATTGCTGGATGGATGGATGGATGGACGGTTGGCTGGATAGATGACTGGATGGAGGAATGGCTGGATGGATGGCTGGCTAGAGGGATGGATGGATGGATGGATGGCTGGATGGATGGCTTAATGGATGGATGGCTGGCTGGAGGGATGGATGGATGGATGGCTGGATGGATGGCTGGAAGGATGAATGGCTGGATGGATGACTGGCAGGAGGGATGGATGGACGGATCAATGGCTGGATGGATTGCTGGATGGATGGATGGATGGACGGATGGCTGGATGGATGGCTGGCTGGAGGGATGGCTGAATGGCTGGCTGGATGGATGGATGGCTGGATGTATGGCTGGCTTGAAGAATGGATGGATGGCTGGATGGATGGCATAACGGATGGCTTGCTGGATGGATGGCTTGATGGATGGATGTCTGGATGGATGGCTGGATGGATGTATGGCTGGATGAATGGCTGGCTGGAGGAATGGATGGATGGATGGATGGCTGGGTGGATGGCTGGATGGATGGATGGCTGGATGGATGGCTGGCTGGAGGGATGGGTGGATGGATGGATGGCTGAATGGATTGCTGGATGGATGGATGGCTGGATGGATGGCTGGCTGGAGGGATGGATGGATGGATGGCTGGATGGACGGCTGGATGGATGGAGAGCTGGATGGATGATTGGCTGGAGGGATGGACTGATGGATGGATGGCTGGATGGATGGCTGGATGGATGGATGGCTGGATGGATGGCTGGCTGGAGGGATGGATGGATGGAAGTGTGGCTGGATGGAGGGATGGTTAGATGGTTGGCTGGCTGGAGGGATGGATGGATGGCTGGATGGATGTCTGGATGGAGGGATGGCTGGATTGATGGCTGGCTGGAGGGATGGATGGATGGATGGATGGATGGCTGGATGGATGGCTGGATGGATGGATGGCTTAATGACTGGCTGGCTGGAGGGATGGATGGATGGATGGATGGATGGCTGGATGGATGGCTGGATCGATGGATGGCTGGATATATGGCTGGCTGGAGGGATGGATGGATGGATGGATGGCTGGATGGATAGCTGGATAGAGGGATGGCTGGATGGATGGCTGGCTGGAGGGATGGATGGATGGATGGATGGCTGGATGGATGGCTGAATGGATGGATGGCTGGATGGCTGGCTGGCTGGAGGGATGGATGGATGGATGGATGGATGGCTGGATGGATGGCTGGATGAATGGCTGGCTGGAGGATGGATGGATGGCTGGATGGCTGGATGGATGGCTGGATGGATGGATGGCTGGATGGATGGCTGGATGGATGACTGGCTGGAAGGATGGATGGATGAATGGATGGCTGGATGGATGGCTGGATGGATGGATGGCTGGATTGATGGCTGGCTGGAGGGATGGATGGATGGATAGATGGCTGGATGGATGGCTGGATGGATGGATGCCTGGATGGATGGCTGGCTGGAGGGAGGAATGGGTGGATGGATGGCTGGATGGATGGCTGGATGGATGGCTGGATGGATGGCTGGCAGGAGGGATGGATGGATGGATTGCTGAATGGATGGCTGGATGGATGGCTGGCTGGAGCGATCGACGAATGGATGGCTGGATGGATGGATGGCCGAATGGTTGGCTGGCTGGAGGGATGGCTGAATGGATGGCTGGATGGATGGCAGGATGGATGGATGGCTGGATGGATGGATGGCTGAATGGATGGATTGATGGATGGATGGCTGGATGGATGGCTGGATGGATGGATGGCTGGATGGATGACAGGCTGAAGGGATGAATGGAACCATCCAGCCATCCCTCCATCCAGCTATCCATCCATCCATCCATCCCACCAGCCAGCCATCCATCCAGGCATCCATCCAGCAATCCATCCAGCTGTCCATTCATCAATCCATCCCTCCAGCCAGCCATCCATCAAGCCATCCATCCATCCAGCCGTCCATTCAGCCATCCATCCATCCATCTATCCCTTCAGCCTGCCAGCCATCCAGCCATCCATCCATCCAGCCATCCATCCAGCCATCCATCCCTCCAGCCAGCCATCCATCCAGCCATCCATCCGTCCAGCCATCCATCCATCCATCCATCCATCCATTCCTCCAGCCAGCCATCCATCCAGCCATCCATCCTTCCAGCTATCCATCCAGCCATCCATCCATCCAACCATCGCTCCAGCCAGCCATCCATCCAGCCAGCCATCCAGCCATCCATCCATCAATCCATCCCTCCAGCTTGCCATGCATCCAGCCATCCTTCCATCCAGCCATCCATCCAGACATCCATCCATGACTCCATCCCTCCAGCCAGCCATCCATCCATCCATCGATCTAGCCATCCATTCAGCCATCCATCCATCCATCCATCCCTGCAGCCAGCCATCCACCCAGCCTTCCATCCATCCAGCCATCCGTACAGCCATTCATTAATACATCCATTCCTCCAGCCAGCAATCCATCCAGCCATCCATCCAGCCATCCATCCAGCCATCCATCCATCCATCCATCACTCCAGCCAGCCATCCATCCAGCCATCCATCCATCCAGCCATCCATCGAGCCATCCATCCATCCATCCCTCCAGCCAGCCATCCGTCCATCCATCCATCCATCCAGCCATCCATCCATCCATCCATCCATCCCTCCAGCCAGCCGTCCATCCGGACATCCATCCATCCAGCCATCCATCCCTCCAGCCAGCCATCCATCCAGCCATCCCTCCATCCAGCCATCCATCCAGCCATCCATGCACTCATCCATCTCTCCATCCAGCCATCCATCCAGCCATTCATCCATCCATCCATACCTCCAGCCATCCAGCCATCCATCCATCAATCCATCCCTCCAGCCAGCCATGCATCCAGCCCTCCCTCCATCCAGCTATCCATCCATCCATCCATCCCACCAGCCAGCCATCCATCCAGCCATCCAACCAGCTATCCATCCAGCCATCCATTCATCAATCCATTCCTCCAGCCAGCCATCCATCAAGCCATCCATCCATCCAGCCGTCCATTCAGCCATCCATCCATCCATCCCTTCAGCCTGCCAGCCATCCAGCCATCCATCCATCCAGCCATCCATCCAGCCATCCATCCATCCATCCATCCCTCCTGCCAGCCATTAATCCAGCCATCCATCCATTCAGCCATCCATCCAGCCATCCATCCATCCATCCCTCCAGCCAGCCATCCATCCAGCCATCCATCCGTCCAGCCATCCATCCATCCAACCATCCATCCATCCCTCCAGCCAGCCATCCATCCAGCCATCCATCCTTCCAGCCATCCATCCAGCCATCCATCCATCCATCCATCCCTCCAGCCAGCCATCCATCCAGCCAACCATCCAGCCATCCATCCATCAGTCCATACCTCCAGCCAGCCATGCATCCAGCCATCCTTCCATCCAGCCATCCATCCAGACATCCATCCATGACTCCATCCCTCCAGCCAGCCATCCATCCATCCATCGATCTAGCCATCCATTCAGCCATCCATCCATCCCTGCAGCCAGCCATCCATCCAGCCTTCCATCCATCCAGCCATCCGCCCAGCCATTCATTAATCCATCCATTCCTCCAGCCAGCAATCCATCCAGCCATCCATTCAGCCATCCATCCAGCCATCCATCCATCCGTCCATCACACCAGCCAGCCATCCATCCAGCCATCCATCCATCGAGCCATCCATCGAGCCATCCATCCATCCATCCCTCCAGCCAGCCATCCATCCAGCCATCCATCCATCCAGCCATCCATCCATCCATCCCTCCAGCCAGCCATCCATCCGGACATCCTTCCATCCAGCCATCCATCCCTCCAGCCAGCCAACCATCCAGCCATCCCTCCATCCAGCTATCCATCCATCAATCCATCCCACAAGCCAGCCATCCATCCAGCCATCCATCCAGCTATCCATCCAGCCATCCATTCATCAATCCATCCCTCCAGCCAGCCATCCATCAAGCCATCCATCCATCCAGCCGTCCATTCAGCCATCCATCCATCCATCCATCCCTTCAGCCTGCCAGCCATCCATCCATCCATCCATCCAGCCATCCATCAAGCCATCCATCTATCCAGCAATCCATCCATCCATCCATCAATCCCGCCAGCGAGTCATCCATCCAGCCATCCATCCATCCAGCCATCCATACTGCCATCCATCCATCCATCCATCTCTCCAGCCAGCCATTCATTCAGCCATCCATCCAGCTATCCATCCATCCATCCCTCTAGCAAGCCATCCATCCAGCCATCCTGCCATCCATCCAGCCATCCATCCATCCATCCATCCCTCCAGCCAGCCATCCATCCAGCCATCCATGCATTCATCCATCTCTCCATCAAGCCATCCATCCAGCCATTCATCCATCCATCCATACCTCCAGCCAGACAGCCATCCATCCATCCATCCATCCAGCCTTCCATCCAGCCATCCATCCATCCATCCTTCCCTCCAACCAGCCATCCATCCAGCCATCCATCCATCCAGCCGCCCATCCAGCCATCCATCCATCCATCCATCCCTCCAGCCAGTCATCCAACCAGCCATCCATCCATCCAGCCATCCATCCATCCATCCATCCATCCATCCATCCCTCCAGCCAGCCATTCATCCAGCCATCCATCCATTCAGCCATCCATCCAGCCATCCAACCATCCATCCCTCCAGCAAGCCATCCATCCAGCCATCCATTCATCCAGCCATCCATCCAGCCATCCATCCATCCATCCATCCATCTCTCCAGCCAGCCATCCATCAAGCCATCCCTCCATCCAGCCATCCATCCAGCCATCCAACCATTCATCCATCTCTCCAGCCAGCCATACATCCAGCCATCCATCCATCCATCCAGCCATCCATTCAGTAATCCATCCATCCATCCATCCCTTCAGCCATCCATCCATTCAGCCATCCATCCAGCCATCCATCCATCCATCCATCCCTCCAGCCAGCCATCCATCCAGCCATCCATTCATCCAGCCATCCATCCATCCATCCATCCATCCATCCATCGCTCCAGCCAGCCATCCATCCAGCCATCCATCCTTCCAGCCATCCATCCAGCCATCCATCCATCCAACCATCCCTCCAGCCAGCCATCCATCCAGCCAGCCATCCAGCCATCCATTCATCAATCCATCCCTCCCGCCAGCCATGCATCCAGCCATCCTTCCATCCAGCCATCCATCCAGACATCCATCCATGACTCCATCCCTGCCGCCAGCCATCCATCCATCCATCGATCTAGCCATCCATTCAGCCATCCATCCATCCATCCATCCCTGCATCCAGCCATACATCCAGCCTTCCATCCATCCAGCCATCCGTCCAGCCATTCATTAATCCATCCATTCCTCCAGCCAGCAATTCATCCAGCCATCCATCCCGCCATCCATCCAGCCATCCATCCATCCATCCATCAGTCCAGCCAGCCATCCATCCAGCCATCCATCCATCCATCCATCCCTCCAGCCCGTCAGCCAACCAGCCATCCATCCATCCAGCCATCCATCCAGCCATCCATCCATCCATCCATCCCTCCAGCCAGCCATTCATCCCGCCATCCATCCATTCAGCCATCCATCCAGCCATCCAACCATCCATCCCTCCAGCAAGCCATCCATCCAGCCATTCATTCATCCAGCCAACCATCCAGCCATCCATCCATCCATCCCACCCTCCAGCGAGCCGTCCATCCAGCCATCCCTCCATCCAGCCATCCATCCAGCCATCCAACCATTCATCCATTTCTCCAGCCAGCCATACATCCAGCCATCCATCCATCCATCCAGCCATCCATCCATCAATCCATCCCTCGAGCCAGCCAGCCATCCAGCCATCCCTCCATCCAGCCATCCATCCAGCCATCCATCCATCCATCCCTCCAGGCAGCCAACCATCCAGCCATCCCTCCATCCAGCTATCCATCCATCCATCCATCCCACCAGCCAGCCAGCCATCCAGCCATCCATCCAGCTATCCATCCAGCCATCCATCCTTCCATCCATCCCTTCAGCCTGCCAGCCATCCAGCCATCCATCCATCCAGCCATCCATCCTGCCATCCATCCATCCCTCCAGCCAGCCACTCATCCAGCCATCCATCCATCCAGCCATCCGTCCAGCTATCCATCCATCCATCCTTCCATCCCTCCAGCAAGCCATCCATCCAACCATCCAGCCATCCATCCAGCCATCCATCCATCCATCCATCCCTCCAGCCAGCCATCCATCCAGCCATCCCTCCATCCATCTATCCATCCAGCCATCCATGCATTCATCCATCTCTCCATCCAGCCATCCATGCAGCCATTCATCCATCCATCCATCCAGCCATCCAGCCATCCATCCATCCATCCATCCATTAATCCATCCCTCCAGCCAGCCATCCATCCAGCCATCCATCCATCCAGCCATCCATTCAGCAATCCATCCATCCATCCATCCCTTCAGCCAGCCATCCATTCGGCCATCCATCCATCCAGCCATCCATCCATCCATCCCTCCAGCCAGCCATCCATCCAGCCATCCATCCATCCAGCCATCCATCCAGCCATCCATCCATCCATCCATCCCTCCCGCCAGCCATCCATTCAGCCATCCATCCATCCAGCCATCCATCCAGCCATCCATCCTTCCGTCCCTCCAGCCTTCCAGCCATCCAGCCATCCATCCATCCAACCATCCCTCCAGCCAGCCATCCACCCAGCCATCCCTCCATCCATCCGTCCATCCATCCATCCATCCAGCCATCCAACCATCCAGCCAGCCGTCCAGCCAGCCATCCCTCCATACAGCCATTCATCCAGCCATCCAACCATCCGTCACCTCCGCCAGCCATCCATCCAGCCATCCCTCCATCCAGCCATGCATCCAGCCATCCATCCATCCATCCATCCATCCAGCCATCCATCCAGCCATCCATCCATCCAGCCTTCCAGCCATCCAGCCATCCATCCATCCAACCATCCATTCATCCAGCCATCCATCCATCCATCCATCCAGCCATCCATCAAGCCATCCATCCATCCAGCCATCCATCCAGCCATCCATCCATCCATCCATCCCCCCAGCGATTCATCCATCCAGCCATCCATCCATCCAGCCATCCATCCTGACATCCATCCATCCATCCATCCCTCCAGCCAGCCATTCATCCAGCCATCCATCCATCCAGCCATCCATCCAGCCATCCATCCATCCAGCCATCCATCCATCCATCCGTCCCTCCAGCCAGCCATCCATCCAGCCATCCATCCATCCAGCCTTCCATCCAGCCACCCATCCAGCCTTACATCCATCCATCCATCCCTCCAGCCAGCCATCCATCCAGCAATCCCTCCATCCAGCCATCCATCCAGCCATCCATGCATTCATCCATCTCTCCATCCAGCCATCCATCCAGCCATTATCCATTCATCCATACCTCCTGCCAGCCAGCCATCCATCCATCCATCCATCCAGCCTTCCATCCAGCCATCCATCCATCCATCCTTCCCTCCAGCCAGCCATCCATCCAGCCATCCATCCATCCAGCCGCCCATCCAGCCATCCATCCATCCATCCATCCCTCCAGCCAGTCATCCAACCAGCCATCCATCCATCCAGCCATCCATCCATCCATCCATCCATCCATCCATCCCTCCAGCCAGCCATTCATCCAGCCATCCATCCATTCAGCCATCCATCCAGCCATCCAACCATCCATCCCTCCAGCAAGCCATCCATCCAGCCATCCATTCATCCAGCCATCCATCCAGCCATCCATCCATCCATCCATCCATCTCTCCTGCCAGCCATCCATCAAGCCGTCCCTCCATCCAGCCATCCATCCAGCCATCCAACCATTCATCCATCTCTCCAGCCAGCCATACATCCAGCCATCCATCCATCCATCCAGCCATCCATTCAGTAATCCATCCATCCATCCATCCCTTCAGCCATCCATCCATTCAGCCATCCATCCAGCCATCCATCCATCCATCCATCCCTCCAGCCAGCCATCCATCCAGCCATCCATCCATCCAGCCATCCATCCATCCATCCATCCATCCATCGCTCCAGCCAGCCATCCATCCAGCCATACATCCTTCCAGCCATCCATCCAGCCATCCATCCATCCAACCATCCCTCCAGCCAGACATCCATCCAGCCAGCCATCCAGCCATCCATTCATCAATCCATCCCTCCAGCCAGCCATGCATCCAGCCATCCTTCCATCCAGCCATCCATCCAGACATCGATCTAGCCATCCATTCAGCCATCCATCCATCCATCCATCCCTGCATCCAGCCATACATCCAGCCTTCCATCCATCCAGCCATCCGACCAGCCATTCATTAATCCATCCATTCCTCCAGCCAGCAATTCATCCAGCCATCCCTCCCGCCATCCATCCAGCCATCCATCCATCCATCCATCAGTCCAGCCAGCCATCCATCCAGCCATCCATCCATCCATCCATCCCTCCAGCCCGTCATCCAACCAGCCATCCATCCATCCAGCCATCCATCCAGCCATCCATCCATCCATCCATCCCTCCAGCCAGCCATTCATCCCGCCATCCATCCATTCAGCCATCCATCCAGCCATCCAACCATCCATCCCTCCAGCAAGCCATCCATCCAGCCATTCATTCATCCAGCCAACCATCCAGCCATCCATCCATCCATCCCACCCTCCAGCCAGCCGTCCATCCAGCCATCCCTCCATCCAGCCATCCATCCAGCCATCCAACCATTCATCCATCTCTCCAGCCAGCCATACATCCATCCATCCATCCATCCATCCAGCCATCCATCCATCAATCCATCCCTCGAGCCAGCCAGCCATCCAGCCATCCCTCCATCCAGCCATCCATCCAGCCATCCATCCATCCATCCCTCCAGGCAGCCAACCATCCAGCCATCCCACCATCCAGCTATCCATCCATCCATCCATCCCACCAGCCAGCCAGCCATCCAGCCATCCATCCAGCTATCCATCCAGCCATCCATCCTTCCATCCATCCCTTCAGCCTGCCAGCCATCCAGCCATCCATCCATCCAGCCATCCATCCTGCCATCCATCCATCCCTCCAGCCAGCCATTCATCCAGCCATCCATCCATCCAGCCATCCGTCCAGCTATCCATCCATCCATCCTTCCATCCCTCCAGCAAGCCATCCATCCAACCATCCAGCCATCCATCCAGCCATCCATCCATCCATCCATCCCTCCAGCCAGCCATCCATCCAGCCATCCCTCCATCCATCTATCCATCCAGCCATCCATGCATTCATCCATCTCTCCATCCAGCCATCCATGCAGCCATTCATCCATCCATCCATCCAGCCATCCAGCCATCCATCCATCCATCCATCCATTAATCCATCCCTCCAGCCAGCCATCCATCCAGCCATCCATCCATCCAGCCATCCATTCAGCAATCCATCCATCCCTTCAGCCAGCCATCCATTCGGCCATCCATCCATCCAGCCATCCATCCATCCATCCCTCCAGCCAGCCATCCATCCAGCCATCCATCCATCCAGCCATCCATCCAGCCATCCATCCATCCCTCCCGCCAGCCATCCATTCAGCCATCCATCCATCCAGCCATCCATCCAGCCATCCATCCTTCCGTCCCTCCAGCCTTCCAGCCATCCAGCCATCCATCCATCCAACCATCCCTCCAGCCAGCCATCCACCCAGCCATCCCTCCATCCATCCGTCCATCCATCCATCCATCCAGCCATCCAACCATCCAGCCAGCCGTCCAGCCAGCCATCCCTCCATACAGCCATTCATCCAGCCATCCAACCATCCGTCACCTCCGCCAGCCATCCATCCAGCCATCCCTCCATCCAGCCATGCATCCAGCCATCCATCCATCCAGCCATCCATCCAGCCATCCATCCATCCAGCCTTCCAGCCATCCAGCCATCCATCCATCCAACCATCCATTCATCCAGCCATCCATCCATCCATCCATCCAGCCATCCATCCATCCCTCCCGCCAGCCATCCATTCAGCCATCCATCCATCCAGCCATCCATCCAGCCATCCATCCTTCCGTCCCTCCAGCCTTCCAGCCATCCAGCCATCCATCCATCCAACCATCCCTCCAGCCAGCCATCCACCCAGCCATCCCTCCATCCATCCGTCCATCCATCCATCCAGCCATCCATCCATCCATCCCTCCAGCCAGCCATCCATCCAGCCATCCATCCATCCAGCCATCCATCCAGCCATCCATCCATCCCTCCCGCCAGCCATCCATTCAGCCATCCATCCATCCAGCCATCCATCCAGCCATCCATCCTTCCGTCCCTCCAGCCTTCCAGCCATCCAGCCATCCATCCATCCAACCATCCCTCCAGCCAGCCATCCACCCAGCCATCCCTCCATCCATCCGTCCATCCATCCATCCATCCAGCCATCCAACCATCCAGCCAGCCGTCCAGCCAGCCATCCCTCCATACAGCCATTCATCCAGCCATCCAACCATCCGTCACCTCCGCCAGCCATCCATCCAGCCATCCCTCCATCCAGCCATGCATCCAGCCATCCATCCATCCATCAATCCATCCAGCCATCCATCCAGCCATCCATCCATCCAGCCTTCCAGCCATCCAGCCATCCATCCATCCAACCATCCATTCATCCAGCCATCCATCCATCCATCCATCCAGCCATCCATCAAGCCATCCATCCATCCAGCCATCCATCCAGCCATCCATCCATCCATCCATCCCCCCAGCGAGTCATCCATCCAGCCATCCATCCATCCAGCCATCCATCCTGCCATCCATCCATCCATCCATCCCTCCAGCCAGCCATTCATCCAGCCATCCATCCATCCAGTCATCCATCCAGCCATCCATCCATCCATCCGTCCCTCCAGCCAGCCATCCATCCAGCCATCCATCCATCCAGCCTTCCATCCAGCCACCCATCCAGCCTTACATCCATCCATCCATCCCTCCAGCCAGCCATCCATCCAGCAATCCCTCCATCCAGCCATCCATCCAGCCATCCATGCATTCATCCATCTCTCCATCCAGCCATCCATCCAGCCATTATCCATCCATCCATACCTCCTGCCAGCCAGCCATCCATCCATCCATCCATCCATCCATCCAGCCATCCATCCATCAATCCAACCGCCCAGCCAGACATCCATCCAGCCATCCAGCCATCCAGCCATCCATCCATCCATCCATCCATTAATCCATCCCTCCAGCCAGCCATCCATCCAGCCATCCATCCATCCAGCCATCCATTCAGCAATCCATCCATCCATCCATCCATTCAGCCAGCCATCCATTCGGCCATCCATCCATCCAGCCATCCATTCATTCATTCCTCCAGCCAGCCATCCATCCAGCCATCCATCCAGCCATCCATCCAGCCATCCATCCATCCATCCATCCCTCCCGCCAGCCATCCATTCAGCCATCCATCCATCCAGCCATCCATTCAGCCATCCATCCATCCGTCCCTCCAGCCAGCCATCCATCCAGCCATCCATCCATCCAGCCTTCCATCCAGCCATCCATCCATCCATCCTTCCCTCCAGCCAGCCATCCATCCAGCCATCCATCCATCCAGCCGCCCATCCAGCCATCCATACATCCATCCATCCCTCCAGCCAGTCATTCAACCAGCCATCCATCCATCCATCCATCCCTCCAGCCAGCCATTCATCCAGCCATCCATCCATTCAGCCATCCATCCAGCCATCCATCCATCCATCCCTCCAGCCAGCCATCCATCCAGCCATCCATCCGTCCAGCCATCCATCCATCCAACCATCCATCCATCCCTCCAGCCAGCCATCCATCCAGCCATCCATCCTTCCAGCCATCCATCCAGCCATCCATCCATCCATCCATCCCTCCAGCCAGCCATCCATCCAGCCAACCATCCAGCCATCCATCCATCAGTCCATACCTCCAGCCAGCCATGCATCCAGCCATCCTTCCATCCAGCCATCCATCCAGACATCCATCCATGACTCCATCCCTCCAGCCAGCCATCCATCCATCCATCGATCTAGCCATCCATTCAGCCATCCATCCATCCCTGCAGCCAGCCATCCATCCAGCCTTCCATCCATCCAGCCATCCGCCCAGCCATTCATTAATCCATCCATTCCTCCAGCCAGCAATCCATCCAGCCATCCATTCAGCCATCCATCCAGCCATCCATCCATCCGTCCATCACTCCAGCCAGCCATCCATCCAGCCATCCATCCATCGAGCCATCCATCGAGCCATCCATCCATCCATCCCTCCAGCCAGCCATCCATCCAGCCATCCATCCATCCAGCCATCCATCCATCCATCCATCCATCCCTCCAGCCAGCCATCCATCCGGACATCCTTCCATCCAGCCATCCATCCCTCCAGCCAGCCAACCATCCAGCCATCCCTCCATCCAGCTATCCATCAATCAATCCATCCCACAAGCCAGCCATCCATCCAGCCATCCATCCAGCTATCCATCCAGCCATCCATTCATCAATCCATCCCTCCAGCCAGCCATCCATCAAGCCATCCATCCATCCAGCCGTCCATTCAGCCATCCATCCATCCATCCATCCCTTCAGCCTGCCAGCCATCCATCCATCCATCCATCCAGCCATCCATCAAGCCATCCATCTATCCAGCAATCCATCCATCCATCCATCAATCCCGCCAGCGAGTCATCCATCCAGCCATCCATCCATCCAGCCATCCATACTGCCATCCATCCATCCATCCATCTCTCCAGCCAGCCATTCATTCAGCCATCCATCCATCCAGCCATCCATCCAGCTATCCATCCATCCATCCATCCATCCCTCTAGCAAGCCATCCATCCAGCCATCCTGCCATCCATCCAGCCATCCATCCATCCATCCATCCCTCCAGCCAGCCATCCATCCAGCCATCCATGCATTCATCCATCTCTCCATCAAGCCATCCATCCAGCCATTCATCCATCCATCCATACCTCCAGCCAGACAGCCATCCATCCATCCATCTATCCAGCCTTCCATCCAGCCATCCATCCATCCATCCTTCCCTCCAGCCAGCCATCCATCCAGCCATCCATCCATCCAGCCGCCCATCCAGCCATCCATCCATCCATCCATCCCTCCAGCCAGTCATCCAACCAGCCATCCATCCATCCAGCCATCCATCCATCCATCCATCCATCCATCCATCCCTCCAGCCAGCCATTCATCCAGCCATCCATCCATTCAGCCATCCATCCAGCCATCCAACCATCCATCCCTCCAGCAAGCCATCCATCCAGCCATCCATTCATCCAGCCATCCATCCAGCCATCCATCCATCCATCCATCTCTCCAGCCAGCCATCCATCAAGCCATCCCTCCATCCAGCCATCCATCCAGCCATCCAACCATTCATCCATCTCTCCAGCCAGCCATACATCCAGCCATCCATCCATCCATCCAGCCATCCATTCAGTAATCCATCCATCCATCCATCCCTTCAGCCATCCATCCATTCAGCCATCCATCCAGCCATCCATCCATCCCTCCAGCCAGCCATCCATCCAGCCATCCATCCATCCAGCCATCCATCCATCCATCCATCCATCCATCGCTCCAGCCAGCCATCCATCCAGCCATCCATCCTTCCAGCCATCCATCCAGCCATCCATCCATCCAACCATCCCTCCAGCCAGCCATCCATCCAGCCAGCCATCCAGCCATCCATTCATCAATCCATCCCTCCAGCCAGCCATGCATCCAGCCATCCTTCCATCCAGCCATCCATCCAGACATCCATCCATGACTCCATCCCTCCAGCCAGCCATCCATCCATCCATCGATCTAGCCATCCATTCAGCCATCCATCCATCCATCCATCCCTGCATCCAGCCATACATCCAGCCTTCCATCCATCCAGCCATCCGTCCAGCCATTCATTAATCCATCCATTCCTCCAGCCAGCAATTCATCCAGCCATCCTTCCCGCCATCCATCCAGCCATCCATCCATCCATCCATCAGTCCAGCCAGCCATCCATCCAGCCATCCATCCATCCATCCATCCCTCCAGCCCGTCATCCAACCAGCCATCCATCCATCCAGCCATCCATCCAGCCATCCATCCATCCATCCATCCCTCCAGCCAGCCATTCATCCCGCCATCCATCCATTCAGCCATCCATCCAGCCATCCAACCATCCATCCCTCCAGCAAGCCATCCACCCAGCCATTCATTCATCCAGCCAACCATCCAGCCATCCATCCATCCATCCCACCCTCCAGCCAGCCGTCCATCCAGCCATCCCTCCATCCAGCCATCCATCCAGCCATCCAACCATTCATCCATCTCTCCAGCCAGCCATACATCCAGCCATCCATCCATCCATCCAGCCATCCATCCATCAATCCATCCCTCGAGCCAGCCAGCCATCCAGCCATCCCTCCATCCAGCCATCCATCCAGCCATCCATCCATCCATCCCTCCAGGCAGCCAACCATCCAGCCATCCCTCCATCCAGCTATCCATCCATCCATCCATCCCACCAGCCAGCCAGCCATCCAGCCATCCATCCAGCTATCCATCCAGCCATCCATCCTTCCATCCATCCCTTCAGCCTGCCAGCCGTCCAGCCATCCATCCTTCCAGCCATCCATCCTGCCATCCATCCATCCCTCCAGCCAGCCATTCATCCAGCCATCCATCCATCCAGCCATCCGTCCAGCTATCCATCCATCCATCCTTCCATCCCTCCAGCAAGCCATCCATCCAACCATCCAGCCATCCATCCAGCCATCCATCCATCCATCCATCCCTCCAGCCAGCCATCCATCCAGCCATCCCTCCATCCATCTATCCATCCAGCCATCCATGCATTCATCCATCTCTCCATCCAGCCATCCATGCAGCCATTCATCCATCCATCCATACCTCCAGCCAGCCAGCCATCCATCCATCCATCCATCCAGCCATCCATGCAGCCATCCATCCATCAATCCATCCGCCCAGCCAGACATCCATCCAGCCATCCAGCCATCCAGCCATCCATCCATCCATCCATCCATTAATCCATCCCTCCAGCCAGCCATCCATCCAGCCATCCATCCATCCAGCCATCCATTCAGCAATCCATCCATCCATCCATGCCTTCAGCCAGCCATCCATTCGGCCATCCATCCATCCAGCCATCCATCCATCCATCCCTCCAGCCAGCCATCCATCCAGCCATCCATCCATCCAGCCATCCATCCAGCCATCCATCCATCCATCCATCCCTCCCGCCAGCCATCCATTCAGCCATCCATCCATCCAGCCATCCATCCAGCTATCCATCCTTCCGTCCCTCCAGCCTTCCAGCCATCCAGCCATCCATCCATCCAACCATCCCTCCAGCCAGCCATCCACCCAGCCATCCCTCCATCCATCCGTCCATCCATCCATCCATCCAGCCATCCAACCATCCAGCCAGCCGTCCAGCCAGCCATCCCTCCATACAGCCATTCATCCAGCCATCCAACCATCCGTCACCTCCGCCAGCCATCCATCCAGCCATCCCTCCATCCAGCCATGCATCCAGCCATCCATCCATCCATCCAGCCTTCCAGCCATCCAGCCATCCATCCATCCAACCATCCATTCATCCAGCCATCCATCCATCCATCCATCCAGCCATCCATCAAGCCATCCATCCATCCAGCCATCCATCCAGCCATCCATCCATCCATCCATCCCCCCAGCGAGTCATCCATCCAGCCATCCATCCATCCAGCCATCCATCCTGCCATCCATCCAGCAATCCCTCCATCCAGCCATCCATCCAGCCATCCATGCATTCATCCATCTCTCCATCCAGCCATCCATCCAGCCATTATCCATCCATCCATACCTCCTGCCAGCCAGCCATCCATCCATCCATCCATCCATCCATCCAGCCATCCATCCATCAATCCAACCGCCCAGCCAGACATCCATCCAGCCATCCAGCCATCCAGCCATCCATCCATCCATCCATCCATTAATCCATCCCTCCAGCCAGCCATCCATCCAGCCATCCATCCATCCAGCCATCCATTCAGCAATCCATCCATCCATCCATCCATTCAGCCAGCCATCCATTCGGCCATCCATCCATCCAGCCATCCATTCATTCATTCCTCCAGCCAGCCATCCATCCAGCCATCCATCCAGCCATCCATCCAGCCATCCATCCATCCATCCATCCCTCCCGCCAGCCATCCATTCAGCCATCCATCCATCCAGCCATCCATTCAGCCATCCATCCATCCGTCCCTCCAGCCAGCCATCCATCCAGCCATCCATCCATCCAGCCTTCCATCCAGCCATCCATCCATCCATCCTTCCCTCCAGCCAGCCATCCATCCAGCCATCCATCCATCCAGCCGCCCATCCAGCCATCCATACATCCATCCATCCCTCCAGCCAGTCATCCAACCAGCCATCCATCCATCCAGCCATCCATCCAGCCATCCATCCATCCATCCCTCCAGCCAGCCATTCATCCAGCCATCCATCCATCCAGCCATCCATCCAGCCATCCATTCATCCATCCATCCCTCCAGCCAGCCATCCATCCAGCCATCCATCCATCCAGCCATCCATCCATCCCTCCAGCCAGCCATCCATCCGGACATCCATCCATCCAGCCATCCATCCCTCCAGCCAGCCATCCATGCAGCCATCCCTCCATCGAGCCATCCATCCAGCCATCCATGCATTCATCCATCTCTCCATCCAGCCATCCATCCAGCCATTCGTCCATCCATCCATCCGCCCAGCGAGCCATCCATCCAGCCATTCAGCCATCCATCCATCCAGCCATCCATTCAGCAATCCATCCATCCATCCATCCCTTCAGCCAGCCATCCATTCGGCCATCCATCCATCCAGCCATCCATCCATCCATCCCTCCAGCCAGCCATCCATCCAGCCATCCATCCATCCAGCCATCCATCCAGCCATCCATCCATCCATCCATCCCTCCCGCCAGCCATCCATTCAGCCAGCCATCCATCCAGCCATCCATCCAGCCATCCATTAATCCATCCGTCCCTCCAGCCAGCCATCCATCCAGCCATCCATCCATCCAGCCTTCCATCCAGCCATCCATCCAACCATCCTTCCCTCCAGCCAGCCATCCAACCAGCCATCCATCCATCCAGCCACCCATCCAGCCATCCATCCATCCCTCCAGCCAGTCATCCAACCAGCCATCCATCCATCCAGCTATCCATCCAGCCATCCATCCATCCATCCATCCCTCCAGCCAGCCATTCATCCAGCCATCCATCCATTCAGCCATCCATCCAGCCATCCAACCATCCATCCCTCCAGCAAGCCATCCATCCAGCCATCCATTCATTCAGCCATCCATCCAGCCATCCAACCATTCATCCATCTCTCCAGCCAGCCATACATCCAGCCATCCATCCATCCATCCAGCCATCCATCCATCCATCCATCCCTCCTTCCAGCCAGTCATTAAGCCATCCATCCATCCAGCCATCCATCCAGCCATCCATCCCTCCAGCCAGCCAGTCATCCATCCAGCCTTCCATCCAGCCATCTATCCAGCCATCCATCCATACATCCATCCCTCCAGCCAGCCATCCATCCAGCCATCCCTCCATCCAGCCATCCATCCAGCCATCCATGCATTCATCCATCTCTCCATCCAGCCATCCATCCAGCCATTATCCATCCATCCATACCTCCTGCCAGCCAGCCATCCATCCATCCATCCATCCATCCATCCATCCAGCCATCCAGCCATCAATCCATCCGCCCAGCCAGACATCCATCCAGCCATCCAGCCATCCATCCATCCATTAATCCATCCCTCCAGCCAGCCATCCATCCAGCCATCCATCCATCCAGCCATCCATTCAGCAATCCATCCATCCATCCATCCATTCAGCCAGCCATCCATTCGGCCATCCATCCATCCAGCCATCCATCCATCCATTCCTCCAGCCAGCCATCCATCCAGCCATCCATCCAGCCATCCATCACGCCATCCATCCAGCCATCCATCCATCCATCCATCCATCCCTCCCGCCAGCCATCCATTCAGCCATCCATCCATCCAGCCATCCATTCAGCCATCCATCCATCCGTCCCTCCAGCCAGCCATCCATCCAGCCATCCATCCATCCAGCCTTCCATCCAGCCATCCATCCATCCATCCTTCCCTCCAGCCAGCCATCCATCCAGCCATCCATCCATCCAGCCGCCCATCCAGCCATCCATACATCCATCCATCCCTCCAGCCAGTCATCAAACCAACCATCCATCCATCCAGCCATCCATCCAGCCATCCATCCATCCATCCCTCCAGCCAGCCATTCATCCAGCCATCCATCCATCCAGCCATCCATCCATCCATCCATCCAGCCATCCATCAAGCCATCCATCCATCCAGCCATCCATCCAGCCACCCATCCATCCATCCATCCCCCCAGCGAGTCATCCATCCAGCCATCCATCCATCCAGCCATCCATCCTGCCATCCATCCATCCATCCATCCCTCCAGCCAGCCATTCATCCAGCCATCCATCCATCCAGCCATCCATCCAGCCATCCATCCATCCATCCGTCCCTCCAGCCAGCCATCCCTCCAGCAAGCCATCCATCCAACCATCCAGCCATCCATCCAGCCATCCATCCATCCATCCATCCCTCCAGCCAGCCATCCATCCAGCCATCCCTCCATCCATCTATCCATCCAGCCATCCATGCATTCATCCATCTCTCCATCCAGCCATCCATGCAGCCATTCATCCATCCATCCATACCTCCAGCCAGCCAGCCATCCATCCATCCATCCATCCAGCCATCCATGCAGCCATCCATCCATCAATCCATCCGCCCAGCCAGACATCCATCCAGCCATCCAGCCATCCAGCCATCCATCCATCCATCCATCCATTAATCCATCCCTCCAGCCAGCCATCCATCCAGCCATCCATCCATCCAGCCATCCATTCAGCAATCCATCCATCCATCCATCCATTCAGCCAGCCATCCATTCGGCCATCCATCCATCCAGCCATCCATCCATCCATCCCTCCAGCCAGCCATCCATCCAGCCATCCATCCATCCAGCCATCCATCCAGCCATCCATCCATCCATCCATCCCTCCCGCCAGCCATCCATTCAGCCATCCATCCATCCAGCCATCCATCCAGCCATCCATCCTTCCGTCCCTCCAGCCTTCCAGCCATCCATCCATCCATCCAGCCATCCAACCATCCAGCCAGCCGTCCAGCCAGCCATCCCTCCATACAGCCATTCATCCAGCCATCCAACCATCCGTCACCTCCGCCAGCCATCCATCCAGCCATCCCTCCATCCAGCCATGCATCCAGCCATCCATCCATCCATCCATCCATCCAGCCATCCATCCAGCCATCCATCCATCCAGCCTTCCAGCCATCCAGCCATCCATCCATCCAACCATCCATTCATCCAGCCATCCATCCATCCATCCATCCAGCCATCCATCAAGCCATCCATCCATCCAGCCATCCATCCAGCCATCCATCCATCCATCCATCCCCCCAGCGAGTCATCCATCCAGCCATCCATCCATCCAGCCATCCATCCTGCCATCCATCCATCCATCCATCCCTCCAGCCAGCCATTCATCCAGCCATCCATCCATCCAGCCATCCATCCAGCCATCCATCCATCCATCCGTCCCTCCAGCCAGCCATCCATCCAGCCATCCATCCATCCAGCCTTCCATCCAGCCACCCATCCAGCCTTACATCCATCCATCCATCCCTCCAGCCAGCCATCCATCCAGCAATCCCTCCATCCAGCCATCCATCCAGCCATCCATGCATTCATCCATCTCTCCATCCAGCCATCCATCCAGCCATTATCCATCCATCCATACCTCCTGCCAGCCAGCCATCCATCCATCCATCCATCCATCCATCCATCCAGCCATCCATCCATCAATCCAACCGCCCAGCCAGACATCCATCCAGCCATCCAGCCATCCAGCCATCCATCCATCCATCCATCCATTAATCCATCCCTCCAGCCAGCCATCCATCCAGCCATCCATCCATCCAGCCATCCATTCAGCAATCCATCCATCCATCCATCCATTCAGCCAGCCATCCATTCGGCCATCCATCCATCCAGCCATCCATTCATTCATTCCTCCAGCCAGCCATCCATCCAGCCATCCATCCAGCCATCCATCCAGCCATCCATCCATCCATCCATACCTCCTGCCAGCCAGCCATCCATCCATCCATCCATCCATCCATCCATCCAGCCATCCATCCATCAATCCAACCGCCCAGCCAGACATCCATCCAGCCATCCAGCCATCCAGCCATCCATCCATCCATTAATCCATCCCTCCAGCCAGCCATCCATCCAGCCATCCATCCATCCAGCCATCCATTCAGCAATCCATCCATCCAGCCATCCATTCAGCCAGCCATCCATTCGGCCATCCATCCATCCAGCCATCCATCCATCCGTCCCTCCAGCCAGCCATCCATCCAGCCATCCATCCATCCAGCCTTCCATCCAGCCATCCATCCATCCATCCTTCCCTCCAGCCAGCCCTCCATCCAGCCATCCATCCATCCAGCCGCCCATCCAGCCATCCATACATCCATCCATCCCTCCAGCCAGTCATGCAACCAGCCATCCATCCATCCAGCCATCCATCCAGCCATCCATCCATCCATCCCTCCAGCCAGCCATTCATCCAGCCATCCATCCATCCAGCCATCCATCGAGCCATCCATTCATCCATCCATCCCTCCAGCCAGCCATCCATCCAGCCATCCATCCATCCAGCCATCCATCCATCCCTCCAGCCAGCCATCCATCCGGACATCCATCCATCCAGCCATCCATCCCTCCAGCCAGCCATCCATCCAGCCATCCCTCCATCCACCATCCATCCAGCCATCCATGCATTCATCCATCTCTCCATCCAGCCATCCATCCAGCCAATCGTCCATCCATCCATCCGCCCAGCGAGCCATCCATCCAGCCATTCAGCCATCCATCCATCCAGCCATCCATTCAGCAATCCATCCATCCATCCATCCCTTCAGCCAGCCATCCATTCGGCCATCCATCCATCCAGCCATCCATCCATCCATCCCTCCTGCCAGCCATCCATCCAGCCATCCATCCATCCAGCCATCCATCCAGCCATCCATCCATCCATCCATCCCTCCCGCCAGCCATCCATTCAGCCAGCCATCCATCCAGCCATCCATCCAGCCATCCATTAATCCATCCATCCCTCCCGCCAGCCATCCATTCAGCCAGCCATCCATCCAGCCATCCATCCAGCCATCCATTAATCCATCCGTCCCTCCAGCCAGCCATCCATCCAGCCATCCATCCATCCAGCCTTCCATCCAGCCATCCATCCAACCATCCTTCCCTCCAGCCAGCCATCCAACCAGCCATCCATCCATCCAGCCACCCATCCAGCCATCCATCCATCCATCCATCCCTCCAGCCAGTCATCCAACCAGCCATCCATCCATCCAGCCATCCATCCAGCCTTCCATCCAGCCATCCATCCAGCCATCCATCCATCCATCCATCCCTCCAGCCAGCCATCCATCCAGCCATCCCTCCATCCAGCCATCCATCCAGCCATCCATGCATTCATCCATCTCTCCATCCAGCCATCCATCCAGCCATTATCCATCCATCCATACCTCTTGCCAGCCAGCCATCCATCCATCCATCCATGCATCCATCCATCCAGCCATCCAGACATCAATCCATCCGCCCAGCCAGACATCCATCCAGCCATCCAGCCATCCAGCCATCCATCCATCCATCCATCCATTAATCCATCCCTCCAGCCAGCCATCCATCCAGCCATCCATCCATCCAGCCATCCATTCAGCAATCCATCCATCCATCCATCCATTCAGCCAGCCATCCATTCGGCCATCCATCCATCCAGCCATCTATCCATCCATTCCTCCAGCCAGCCATCCATCCAGCCATCCATCCAGCCATCCATCACGCCATCCATCCAGCCATCCATCCATCCATCCATCCATCCCTCCCGCCAGCCATCCATTCAGCCATCCATCCATCCAGCCATCCATTCAGCCATCCATCCATCCGTCCCTCCAGCCAGCCATCCATCCAGCCATCCATCCATCCAGCCTTCCATCCAGCCATCCATCCATCCATCCTTCCCTCCTGCCAGCCATCCATCCAGCCATCCATCCATCCAGCCGCCCATCCAGCCATCCATACATCCATCCATCCCTCCAGCCAGTCATCAAACCAACCATCCATCCATCCAGCCATCCATCCAGCCATCCATCCATCCATCCATCCCTCCAGCCAGCCATTCATCCAGCCATCCCTCCATCCAGCCATCCATCCATCCATCCATCCAGCCATCCATCAAGCCATCCATCCATCCAGCCATCCATCCAGCCACCCATCCATCCATCCATCCCCCCAGCGAGTCATCCATCCAGCCATCCATCCATCCAGCCATCCATCCTGCCATCCATCCATCCATCCATCCCTCCAGCCAGCCATTCATCCAGCCATCCATCCATCCAGCCATCCATCCAGCCATCCATCCATCCATCCGTCCCTCCAGCCAGCCATCCATCCAGCCATCCATCCATCCAGCCTTCCATCCAGCCACCCATCCAGCCTTACATCCATCCATCCATCCCTCCAGCCAGCCATCCATCCAGCCATCCCTCCATCCAGCCATCCATCCAGCCATCCATGCATTCATCCATCTCTCCATCCAGCCATCCATCCAGCCATTATCCATCCATCCATACCTCCTGCCAGCCAGCCATCCATCCATCCATCCATCCATCCATCCAGCCATCCATCCATCAATCCATCCGCCCAGCCAGACATCCATCCAGCCATCCAGCCATCCAGCCATCCATCCATCCATCCATCAATTAATCCATCCCTCCAGCCAGCCATCCATCCAGCCATCCATCCATCCAGCCATCCATTCAGCAATCCATCCATCCATCCATCCATTCAGCCAGCCATCCATTCGGCCATCCATCCATCCAGCCATCCATCCATCCATTCCTCCAGCCAGCCATCCATCCAGCCATCCATCCAGCCATCCATCCAGCCATCCATCCATCCATCCATCCCTCCCGCCAGCCATCCATTCAGCCATCCATCCATCCAGCCAACCATTCAGCCATCCATCCATTCGTCCCTCCAGCCAGCCATCCATCCAGCCATCCATCCATCCAGACTTCCATCCAGCCATCCATCCATCCATCCTTCCCTCCAGCCAGCTTTCCATCCAGCCGTCCATCCATCCAGCCGCCCATCCAGCCATCCATACATCCATCCATCCCTCCAGCCAGTCATCCAACCAGCCATCCATCCATCCAGCCATCCATCCAGCCATCCATCCATCCATCCCTCCAGCCAGCCATTCATCCAGCCATCCATCCATCCAGCCATCCATCGAGCCATCCATTCATCCATCCATCCCTCCAGCCAGCCATCCATCCAGCCATCCATCCATCCAGCCATCCATCCATCCCTCCAGCCAGCCTTCCATCCGGACATCCATCCATCCAGCCATCCATCCCTCCAGCCAGCCATCCACCCAGCCATCCCTCCATCCAGCCATCCATCCAGCCATCCATGCATTCATCCATCTCTCCATCCAGCCATCCATCCAGCCATTCGTCCATCCATCCATCCGCCCAGCGAGCCATCCATCCAGCCATCCAGCCATCCAGCCATCCATCCATCCAGCCATCCATTCAGCAATCCATCCATCCATCCATCCCTTCAGCCAGCCATGCATTCGGCCATCCATCCATCCAGCCATCCATCCATCCATCCCTCCAGCCAGCCATCCATCCAGCCATCCATCCATCCAGCCATCCATCCAGCCATCCATCCATCCCTCCCGCCAGCCATCCATTCAGCCAGCCATCCATCCATCCATCCATCCAGCCATCCATTAATCCATCCGTCCCTCCAGCCAGCAATCCATCCAGCCATCCATCCATCCAGCCTTCCATCCAGCCATCCATCCAACCATCCTTCCCTCCAGCCAGCCATCCAACCAGCCATCCATCCATCCAGCCACCCATCCAGCCATCCATCCATCCATCCATCCCTCCAGCCAGTCATCCAACCAGCCATCCATCCATCCAGCCATCCATCCAGCCATCCATCCATCCATCCATCCCTCCAGCCAGCCATTCATCCAGCCATCCATCCATTCAGCCATCCATCCAGCCATCCAACCATCCATCCCTCCAGCAAGCCATCCATCCAGCCATCCATTCATTCAGCCATCCATCCAGCCATCCAACCATTCATCCATCTCTCCAGCCAGCCATACATCCAGCCAGCCATCCATCCATCCATCCATCCCTCCTTCCAGCCAGTCATTAAGCCATCCATCCATCCAGCCATCCATCCAGCCATCCATCCCTCCAGCCAGCCAGTCATCCATCCAGCCTTCCATCCAGCCATCCATCCAGCCATCCATCCATCCATCCATCCCTCCAGCCAGCCATCCATCCAGCCATCCCTCCATCCAGCCATCCATCCAGCCATCCATGCATTCATCCATCTCTCCATCCAGCCATCCATTCAGCCATTATCCATCCATCCATACCTCCTGCCAGCCAGCCATCCATCCATCCATCCATCCATCCATCCATCCAGCCATCCATCCATCAATCCATCCGCCCAGCCAGCCATCCATTCAGCCATCCATCCATCCAGCCATCCTTTCAGCCATCCATCCATCCGTCCCTCCAGCCAGCCATCCATCCAGCCATCCATCCATCCAGCCTTCCATCCAGCCATCCATCCATCCATCCTTCCCTCCAGCCAGCCATCCATCCAGCCATCCATCCATCCAGCCGCCCATCCAGCCATCCATACATCCATCCATCCCTCCAGCCAGTCATCCAACCAGCCATCCATCCATCCAGCCATCCATCCAGCCATCCATCCATCCATCCCTCCAGCCAGCCATTCATCCAGCCATCCATCCATCCAGCCATCCATCCATCCATCCATCCAGCCATCCATCAATCCATCCATCCATCCAGCCACCCATCCAGCCATCCATCCATCCATCCCCCCAGCGAGTCATCCATCCAGCCATCCATCCATCCAGCCATCCATCCTGCCATCCATCCATCCATCCATCCTTCCAGCCAGCCATTCATCCAGCCATCCATCCATCCAGCCATCCATCCAGCCATCCATCCATCCATCCGTCCCTCCAGCCAGCCATCCATCCAGCCATCCATCCATCCAGCCTTCCATCCAGCCACCCATCCAGCCTTACATCCATCCATCCATCCCTCCAGCCAGCCATCCATCCAGCCATCCCTCCATCCAGCCATCCATCCAGCCATCCATGCATTCATCCATCTCTCCATCCAGTCATCCATCCAGCCATTATCCATCCATCCATACCTCCTGCCAGCCAGCCATCCATCCATCCATCCATCCATCCAGCCATCCATCCATCAATCCATCCGCCCAGCCAGACATCCATCCAGCCATCCAGCCATCCAGCCATCCATCCATCCATCCATCCATTAATCCATCCCTCCAGCCAGCCATCCATACAGCCATCCATCCATCCAGCCATCCATTCAGCAATCCATCCATCCATCCATCCATTCAGCCAGCCATCCATTCGGCCATCCATCCATCCAGCCATCCATCCATCCATTCCTCCAGCCAGCCATCCATCCAGCCATCCATCCAGCCATCCATCCAGCCATCCATCTATCCATCCATCCCTCCCGCCAGCCATCCATTCAGCCATCCATCCATCCAGCCATCCATTCAGCCATCCATCCATCCGTCCCTCCAGCCAGCCATCCATCCAGCCATCCATCCATCCAGCCTTCCATCCAGCCATCCATCCATCCATCCTTCCCTCCAGCCAGCCATCCATCCAGCCATCCATCCATCCAGCCGCCCATCCAGCCATCCATACATCCATCCATCCCTCCAGCCAGTCATCCAACCAGCCATCCATCCATCCAGCCATCCATCCAGCCATCCATCCATCCATCCCTCCAGCCAGCCATTCATCCAGCCATCCATCCATCCAGCCATCCATCGAGCCATCCATTCATCCATCCATCCCTCCAGCCAGCCATCCATCCAGCCATCCATCCATCCAGCCATCCATCCATCCCTCCAGCCAGCCATCCATCCGGACATCCATCCATCCAGCCATCCATCCCTCCAGCCAGCCATCCATCCAGCCATCCCTCCATCCAGCCATCCATCCAGCCAGCCATCCATCCAGCCATCCATCCATCCAGCCATCCATTCAGCAATCCATCCATCCATCCATCCATTCAGCCAGCCATCCATTCGGCCATCCATCCATCCAGCCATCCATCCATCCATTCCTCCAGCCAGCCATCCATCCAGCCATCTATCCAGCCATCCATCCAGCCATCCATCCAGCCATCCATCCATCCATCCATCCCTCCCGCCAGCCATCCATTCAGCCATCCATCCATCCAGCCATCCATTCAGTCATCCATCCATCCGTCCCTCCAGCCAGCCATCCATCCAGCCATCCATCCATCCAGCCTTCCATCCAGCCATCCATCCATCCATCCTTCCCTCCAGCCAGCCATCCATCCAGCCATCCATCCGTCCAGCCGCCCATCCAGCCATCCATACATCCATCCATCCCTCCAGCCAGTCATCCAACCAGCCATCCATCCATCCAGCCATCCATCCAGCCATCCATCCATCCATCCCTCCAGCCAGCCATTCATCCAGCCATCCATCCATCCAGCCATCCATCGAGCCATCCATTCATCCATCCATCCCTCCAGCCAGCCATCCATCCAGCCATCCATCCATCCAGCCATCCATCCATCCCTCCAGCCAGCCATCCATCCGGACATCCATCCATCCAGCCATCCATCCCTCCAGCCAGCCATCCATCCAGCCATCCCTCCATCCAGCCATCCATCCAGCCATCCATGCATTCATCCATCTCTCCATCCAGCCATCCATCCAGCCATTCGTCCTTCCATCCATCCGCCCAGCGAGCCATCCATCCAGCCATCCAGCCATTCAGCCATCCATCCATCCAGCCATCCATTCAGCAATCCATCCATCCATCCATCCCTTCAGCCAGCCATCCATTCGGCCATCCATCCATCCAGCCATCCATCCATCCATCCCTCCAGCCAGCCATCCATCCAGCCATCCATCCATCCAGCCATCCATCCAGCCATCCATCCATCCATCCATCCCTCCCGCCAGCCATCCATTCAGCCAGCCATCCATCCAGCCATCCATCCAGCCATCCATTAATCCATCCGTCCCTCCAGCCAGCCATCCATCCAGCCATCCATCCATCCAGCCTTCCATCCAGCCATCCATCCAACCATCCTTCCCTCCAGCCAGCCATCCAACCAGCCATCCATCCATCCAGCCACCCATCCAGCCACCCATCCATCCATCCATCCCTCCAGCCAGTTATCCAACCAGCCATCCATCCATCCAGCCATCCATCCAGCCATCCATCCATCCATCCATCCCTCCAGCCAGCCATTCATCCAGCCATCCATCTATTCAGCCATCCATCCAGCCATCCAACCATCCATCCCTCCAGCAAGCCATCCATCCAGCCATCCATTCATTCAGCCATCCATCCAGCCATCCAACCATTCATCCATCTCTCCAGCCAGCCATACATCCAGCCATCCATCCATCCATCCAGCCATCCATCCATCCATCCATCCCTCCTTCCAGCCAGTCATTAAGCCATCCATCCATCCAGCCATCCATCCAGCCATCCATCCCTCCAGCCAGCCAGTCATCCAGCCATCCCTCCATCCAGCCATCCATCCAGCGATCCATCCATCCATCCATCCCTCCAGCCAGCCAACCATCCAGCCATCCCTCCATCCAGCTATCCATCCATCCATCCATCCCACCAGCCAGCCATCCATCCAGCCATCCATCCAGCTATCCATCCAGCCATCCATTCATCAATCCATCCCTCCAGCCAGCCATCCATCAAGCCATCCATCCATCCAGCCGTCCATTCAGCCATCCATCCATCCATCCCTTCAGCCTGCCAGCCATCCATCCATCCAGCCATCCATCAAGCCATGCATCCATCCAGCCATCCAACCATCCATCCATCCATCCATCCATCCCGCCAGCGAGTCATCCATCCAGCCATCCATCCATCCAACCATCCATCCTGCCATCCATCCATCCATCCATCCCTCCAGCCAGCCATTCATCCAGCCATCCATCCATCCAGCCATCCATCCAGCTATCCATCCATCCATCCATCCATCCCTATAGCAAGCCATCCATCCAGCCATCCAGCCATCCATCCAGCCATCCATCCATCCATCCATCCCTCCAGCCAGCCATCCATCCAGCCATCCCTCCATCCAGCCATCCATCCAGCCATCCATGCATTCATCCACCTCTCCATCCAGCCATCCATCCTGCCATTCATCCATCCATCCATACCTCCAGCCAGACAGCAATCCATCCATCCATCCATCCAGCCATCCATCCAGCCATCCATCCATCAATCCATCCGCCCAGCCAGCCATCCATCCAGCCATCCATCCACCCATTAATCCATCCCTCCAGCCAGCCATCCATCCAGCCATCCATCCGTCCAGCCATCCATTCAGCAATCCATCCATCCATCCATCCCTTCAGCCAGCCATCCATTCGGCCATCCATCCATCCATCCATCCATCCCTCCAGCCAGCCATCCATCCAGCCATCCATCCATCCAGCCATCCGTCCACCCATCCATCCATCCATCCATCCCTCCCGCCAGCCATCCATCCAGCCATCCATCCAGCCATCCAACCATTCATCCATCTCTCCAGCCAGCCATACATCCAGCCATCCATCCATCCAACCAGCCATCCATCCATCCATCCATCCCTCCTTCCAGCCAGTCATTAAGCCATCCATCCATCCAGCCATCCATCCAGCCATCCAACCCTCCAGCCAGCCAGCCATCCAGCCATCTCTCCATCCAGCCATCCATCCAGCCATCCATCCATCCATCCATCCCTCCAGCCAGCCAACCATCCAGCCATCCCTCCATCCAGCGATCCATCCATCCATCCATCCCACCAGCCAGCCATCCATCCAGCCATCCATCCAGCTATCCATCCAGCCATCCATTCATCAATCCATCCCTCCAGCCAGCCATTCATCAAGCCATCCATCCATCCAGCCGTCCATTCAGCCATCCATCCATCCATCCATCCTTTCAGCCTGCCAGCCATCCATCCATCCATCCATCCAGCCATCCATCAAGCCATCCATCCATCCAGCCATCCATCCATCCATCCATCCATCCCGCCAGCGAGTCATCCATCCATCCATCCATCCATCCAGCCATCCTTCCTGCCATCCATCCATCCCTCCAGCCAGCCATTCATCCAGCCATCCATGCATCCAGCCATCCATCCAGCTATCCATCCATTCATCCATCCATCCCTCTAGCAAGCCATCCATCCAGCCATCCATCCAGCCATCCATTCAGCCATCCCTCCATTCAGCCATCCATCCAGCCATCCATGCATTCATCCATATCTCCATCCAGCCATCCATCCAGCCATTCATCCATCCATCCATACCTCCAGCCAGACAGCCATCCATCCAATCATCCATCCAGCCATCCATCCAGCCATCCATCCATCAATCCATCCGCCCAGCCAGCCATCCATCCAGCCATCCAGCCATCCACCCATTAATCCATCCCTCCAGCCAGCCATCCATCCAGCCATCCATCCATCCAGCCATCCATTCAGCAATCCATCCATCCATCCATCCCTTCAGCCAGCCATCCATTCGGCCATCCATCCATCCAGCCATCCATCCATCCATCCCTCCAGCCAGCCATCCATCCAGCCATCCATCCTTCCAGCCATCCATCCAGCCATCCATACATCCATCCATTCCTCCCGCCAGCCATCCATTCAGCCATCCATCCATCCAGCCATCCATCCAGCCATCCATCCATCCGTCCCTCCAGCCAGCCATCCATCCAGCCATCCATCCATCCAGCCTTCCATCCAGCCATCCATCCATCCATCCTTCACTCCAGCCAGCCATCCGTCCAGCCATCCATCCATCCAGCCGCCCATCCAGCCATCCATCCATCCATCCCTCCAACTAGTCATCCAACCAGCCATCCATCCATCCAGCCATCCATCCATTCAGCCATCCATCCAGCCATCCAACCATCCATCCCTCCAGCAAGCCATCCATCCAGCCATCCATTCATCCAGCCATCCATCCAGCCATCCATCCATCCATCCATCCCTCCAGCCAGCCATCCATCCAGCCATCCCTCCATCCAGCCATCCATCCAGCCATCCAACCATTCATCCATCTCTCCAGCCAGCCATACATCCAGCCATCCATCCATCCATCCAGCCATCCATCATCCATCCATCCCTCCTACCAGCCAGCCATCCAGCCATCCCTCCATCCAGCCATCCATCCAGCCATCCATCCATCCATCCCTCCAGCCAGCCAACCATCCAGCCATCCCTCCATCCAGCTATCCATCCATCCATCCATCCCACCAGCCAGCCATCCATCCAGGCATCCATCCAGCAATCCATCCAGCCGTCCATTCATCAATCCATCCCTCCAGCCAGCCATCCATCAAGCCATCCATCCATCCAGCCGTCCATTCAGCCATCCATCCATCCATCCATCCCTTCAGCCTGCCAGCCATCCAGCCATCCATCCATCCAGCCATCCATCCAGCCATCCATCCATCCATCCATCCCTCCAGCCAGGCATTCATCCATCCATCCCTCCAGCCAGCCATCCATCCAGCCATCCATCCGTCCAGACATCCATCCATCCATCCATCCATCCATCCATCCATTCCTCCAGCCAGCCATCCATCCAGCCATCCATCCTTCCAGCCATCCATCCAGCCATCCATCCATCCAACCATCCCTCCAGCCAGCCATCCATCCAGCCAGCCATCCAGCCATCCATCCATCAATCTATCCCTCCAGCTTGCCATGCATCCAGCCATCCTTCCATCCAGCCACCCATCCAGACATCCATCCATGACTCCATCCCTCCAGCCAGCCATCCATCCATCCATCGATCTAGCCATCCATTCAGCCATCCATCCATCCATCCATCACTGCAGCCCGCCAGCCATCCAGCCTTCCATCCATCCAGCCATCCGTCCAGCCATTCATTAATCCATCCATTCCTCCAGCCAGCAATCCATCCAGCCATCCATCCAGCCATCCATCCAGCCATCCATCCATCCATCCATCACTCCAGCCACCCATCCATCCAGCCATCCATCCATCCAGCCATCCATCGAGCCATCCATCCATCCATCCCTCCAGCCAGCCATCCGTCCAGCCATCCATCCATCCAGCCATCCATCCATCCATCCATCCATCCATCCATCCCTCCAGCCAGCCATCCATCCGGACATCCATCCATCCCTCCAGCCAGCCATCCGTCCAGCCATCCATCCATCCAGCCATCCATCCATCCATCCATCCATCCATCCATCCCTCCAGCCAGCCATCCATCCAGCCATCCATGCATTCATCCATCTCTCCATCCAGCCATCCATCCAGCCATTCATCCATCCATCCATTCCTCCAGCCATCCAGCCATCCATCCATCAATCCATCCCTCCAGCCAGCCATGCATCCAGCCCTCCCTCCATCCAGCTATCCATCCATCCATCCATCCCACCAGCCAGCCATCCATCCAGCCATCCATCCAGCTATCCATCCAGCCATCCATTCATCAATCCATTCCTCCAGCCAGCCATCCATCAAGCCATCCATCCATCCAGCCGTCCATTCAGCCATCCATCCATCCATCCATCCCTTCAGCCTGCCAGCCATCCAGCCATCCATCCATCCAGCCATCCATTCAGCCATCCATCCATGCATCCATCCCTCCAGCCAGCCATTCATCCAGCCATCCATCCATTCAGCCATCCATCCAGCAACCATCCATCCATCCATCCCTCCAGCCAGCCATCCATCCAGCCATCCATCCGTCCAGCCATCCATCCATCCATCCATCCATCCCTCCAGCCAGCCATCCATCCAGCCATCCATCCTTCCAGCCATCCATCCAGCCATCCATCCATCCATCCAGCCAGCCATCCATCCAGCCAACCATGCAGCCATCCATCCATCAGTCCATTCCTCCAGCCAGCCATGCATCCAGCCATCCTTCCATCCAGCCATCCATCCAGACATCTATCCATGACTCCATCCCTCCAGCCAGCCATCCATCCAGCCATCCATCCGTCCAGACATCCATCCATCCATCCATCCATCCATTCCTCCAGCCAGCCATCCATCCAGCCATCCATCCTTCCAGCCATCCATCCAGCCATCCATCCATCCAACCATCCCTCCAGCCAGCCATCCATCCAGCCAGCCATCCAGCCATCCATCCATCAATCTATCCCTCCAGCTTGCCATGCATCCAGCCATCCTTCCATCCAGCCACCCATCCAGACATCCATCCATGACTCCATCCCTTCAGCCAGCCATCCATCCATTCATCGATCTAGCCATCCATTCAGCCATCCATCCATCCATCCATCACTGCAGCCCGCCAGCCATCCAGCCTTCCATCCATCCAGCCATCCGTTCAGCCATTCATTAATCCATCCATTCCTCCAGCCAGCAATCCATCCAGCCATCCATCCAGCCATCCATCCAGCCATCCATCCATCCATCCATCACTCCAGCCAGCCATCCATCCAGCCATCCATCCATCCAGCCATCCATCGAGCCATCCATCCATCCATCCCTCCAGCCAGCCATCCGTCCAGCCATCCATCCATCCAGCCATCCATCCATCCATCCATCCATCCATCCATCCCTCCAGCCAGCCATCCATCCGGACATCCATCCATCCCTCCAGCCAGCCATCCATCCAGCCATCCCTCCATCCAGCCATCCATCCAGCCATCCATGCATTCATCCATCTCTCCATCCAGCCATCCATCCAGCCATTCATCCATCCATCCATTCCTCCAGCCATCCAGCCATCCATCCATCAATCCATCCCTCCAGCCAGCCATGCATCCAGCCCTCCCTCCATCCAGCTATCCATCCATCCATCCATCCCACCAGCCAGCCATCCATCCAGCCATCCATCCAGCTATCCATCCAGCCATCCATTCATCAATCCATTCCTCCAGCCAGCCATCCATCAAGCCATCCATCCATCCAGCCGTCCATTCAGCCATCCATCCATCCATCCATCCCTTCAGCCTGCCAGCCATCCAGCCATCCATCCATCCAGCCATCCATTCAGCCATCCATCCATCCATCCATCCCTCCAGCCAGCCATTCATCCAGCCATCCATCCATTCAGCCATCCATCCAGCAACCATCCATCCATCCATCCCTCCAGCCAGCCATCCATCCAGCCATCCATCCGTCCAGCCATCCATCCATCCATCCATCCATCCCTCCAGCCAGCCATCCATCCAGCCATCCATCCTTCCAGCCATCCATCCAGCCATCCATCCATCCATCCAGCCAGCCATCCATCCAGCCAACCATGCAGCCATCCATCCATCAGTCCATTCCTCCAGCCAGCCATGCATCCAGCCATCCTTCCATCCAGCCATCCATCCAGACATCCATCCATGACTCCATCCGTCCAGCCAGCCATCCATCCATCCATCGATCTAGCCATCCATTCAGCCATCCATCCATCCATCCATCCCTGCAGCCATCCATCCAGCCTTCCATCCATCCAGCCAACCGTCCAGCCATTCATTAATCCATCCATTCCTCCAGCCAGCAATCCATCCAGCCATCCATTCAGCCATCCATCCAGCCATCCATCCATCCATTCATTACTCCAGCCAGCCATCCAACCAGCCATCCATCCATCGAGCCATCCATCGAGCCATCCATCCATCCATCCCTCCAGCCAGCCATCCATCCATCCATCCAGCCATCCATCCCTCCAGCCAGCCAACCATCCAACCATCCCTCCATCCAGCTATCCATCCATCAATCCATCCCACAAGCCAGCCATCCATCCAGGCATCCATCCAGCTATCCATCCAGCCATCCATTCATCAATCCATCCCTCCAGCCAGCCATCCATCAAGCCATCCATCCATCCAGCCGTCCATTCAGCCATCCATCCATCCATCCATCCCTTCAGCCTGCCAGCCATCCATCCATCCATCCATCCAGCCATCCATCAAGCCAACCATCTATCCAGCCATCCATCCATCCATCCATCCATCCATCCATCCATCCCGCCAGCGAGTCATCCATCCAGCCATCCATCCATCCAGCCATCCATCCTGCCATCCATCCACCCATCCATCCCTCCAGCCAGCCATTCATTCAGCCATCCATCCATCCAGCCATCCAACCAGCTATCCATCCATCCATCCATCCATCCCTCTAGCAAGCCATCCATCCAGCCATCCAGCCATCCATCCAGCCATCCATCCATCCATCCATCCCTCCAGCCAGCCATCCATCCAGCCATCCCACAATCCAGCCATCCATCCAGCCATCCATGCATTCATCCATCTATCCATCAAGCCATCCATCCAGCCATTCATCCATCCATCCATACCTCCAGCCAGACAGCCATCCATCCATCCATCCATCCATCCTTCCATCCAGCCATCCATCCATCCATCCTTCCCTCCAGCCAGCCATCCATCCAGCCATCCATCCATCCAGCCGCCCATCCAGCCATCCATCCATCCATCCATCCCTCCAGCCAGTCATCCAACCAGCCATCCATCCATCCAGCCATCCATCCAGCCATCCAACCATCCATCCCTCCAGCAAGCCATCCATCCAGCCATCCATTCATCCAGCCATCCATCCAGCCATCCATCCATCCATCCATCCCTCCAGCCAGCCATCCATCCAGCCATCCCTCCATCCAGCCATCCATCCAGCCATCCAACCATTCATCCATCTCTCCAGCCAGCCATTTTTCCAGCCATCCATCCATCCATCCAGCCATCCATTCAGCAATCCATCCATCCATCCATCCCTTCAGCCATCCATCCATTCAGCCATCCATCCAGCCATCCATCCATCCATCCATCCCTCCAGCCAGCCATCCATCCAGCCATCCATCCGTCCAGACATCCATCCATCCATCCATCCATCCATCCATCCATCCCTCCAGCCAGCCATCCATCCAGCCAAACCATCCTTCCAGCCATCCATCCAGCCATCCATCCATCCAACCATCCCTCCAGCCAGCCAACCATCCAGCCAGCCATCCAGCCATCCATTCATCAATCCATCCCTCCAGCCAGCCATGCATCCAGCCATCCTTCCATCCAGCCATCCATCCAGACATCCATCCATGACTCCATCCCTCCAGCCAGCCATCCATCCATCCATCGATCTAGCCATCCATTCAGCCATCCATCCATCCATCCATCCCTGCATCCAGCCATCCATCCAGCCTTCCATCCATCCAGCCATCCGTCCAGCCATTCATTAATTCATCCATTCCTCCAGCCAGCAATTCATCCAGCCATCCATCCAGCCATCCATCCAGCCATCCATCCATCCATCCATCACTCCAGCCAGCCATCCATCCAGCCATCCATCCATCCATCCATCCCTCCAGCCAGTCATCCAACCAGCCATCCATCCATACAGCCATCCATCCAGCCATCCATCCATCCCTCCAGCCAGCCATTCATCCAGCCATCCATCCATTCAGCCATCCATTCAGCCATCCAACCATCCATCCCTCCAGCAAGCCATCCATCCAGCCATCCATTCATCCAGCCATCCATCCAGCCATCCATCCATCCATCCAACCCTCCAGCCAGCCATCCATCCAGCCATCCCTCCATCCAGCCATCCATCCAGCCATCCAAACATTCATCCATCTCTCCAGCCAGCCATACATCCAGGCATCCATCCATCCATCCAGCCATCCATCCATCCATCCATCCCTCCTTCCAGCCAGTCATTAAGCCATCCATCCATCCAGCCATCCATCCAGCCATCCATCCCTCCAGCCAGCCAGCCATCCAGCCATCCCTCCATCCAGCCATCCATCCAGCCATCCATCCATCCATCCCTCCAGCCAGCCAACCATCCAGCCATCCCTCCATCCAGCTATCCATCCATCCATCCATCCCACCAGCCAGCCAGCCATCCATCCCTCCAGCCAGCCATCCATCAAGCCATCCATCCATCCAGCCGTCCATTCAGCCATCCATCCTTCCATCCATCCCTTCAGCATGCCAGCCATCCAGCCATCCATCCATCCAGCCATCCATCCAGCCATCCATCCATCCATCCCTCCAGCCAGGCATTCATCCAGCCATCCATCCATTCAGCCATCCATCCAGCCATCCATCCATCCATCCATCCCTCCAGCCAGCCATCCATCCAGCCATCCATCCGTCCAGCCATCCATCCATCCATCCATCCATCCATCCATCCATCCCTCCAGCCAGCCATCCATCCAGCCATCCATCCTTCCAGCCATCCATCCAGCCATCCATCCATCAATCCATCCCTCCAGCCAGCCATGCATCCAGCCCTCCCTCCATCCAGCTATCCATCCATTCATCCATCCCACCAGCCAGCCATCCATCCAGCCATCCATCCAGCTATCCATCCAGCCATCCATTCATCAATCCATTCCTCCAGCCAGCCATCCATCAAGCCATCCATCCATCCAGCCGTCCATTCAGCCATCCATCCATCCATCCATCCCTTCAGCCTGCCAGCCATCCAGCCATCCATCCATCCAGCCATCCATTCAGCCATCCATCCATCCATCCATCCCTCCAGCCAGCCATTCATCCAGCCATCCATCCATTCAGCCATCCATCCAGCAACCATCCATCCATCCATCCCTCCAGCCAGCCATCCATCCAGCCATCCATCCGTCCAGCCATCCATCCATCCATCCCTCCAGCCAGCCATCCATCCAGCCATCCATCCTTCCAGCCATCCATCCAGCCACCCATCCATCCATCCAGCCAGCCATCCATCCAGCCAACCATGCAGCCATCCATCCATCAGTCCATTCCTCCAGCCAGCCATGCATCCAGCCATCCTTCCATCCAGCCATCCATCCAGACATCCATCCATGACTCCATCCCTCCAGCCAGCCATCCATCCAGCCATCCATCCGTCCAGACATCCATCCATCCATCCATCCATCCATCCATCCATTCCTCCAGCCAGCCATCCATCCAGCCATCCATCCTTCCAGCCATCCATCCAGCCGTCCATCCATCCAGCCATCCGTCCAGCCATTCATTAATCCATCCATTCCTCCAGCCAGCAATCCATCCAGCCATCCATCCAGCCATCCATCCAGCCATCCATCCATCCATCCATCACTCCAGCCAGCCATCCATCCAGCCATCCATCCATCCAGCCATCCATCGAGCCATCCATCCATCCATCCCTCCAGCCAGCCATCCGTCCAGCCATCCATCCATCCAGCCATCCATCCATCCATCCATCCATCCATCCATCCCTCCAGCCAGCCATCCATCCGGACATCCATCCATCCCTCCAGCCAGCCATCCATCCAGCCATCCCTCCATCCAGCCATCCATCCAGCCATCCATGCATTCATCCATCTCTCCATCCAGCCATCCATCCAGCCATTCATCCATCCATCCATTCCTCCAGCCATCCAGCCATCCATCCATCAATCCATCCCTCCAGCCAGCCATGCATCCAGCCCTCCCTCCATCCAGCTATCCATCCATCCATCCATCCCACCAGCCAGCCATCCATCCAGCCATCCATCCAGCTATCCATCCAGCCATCCATTCATCAATCCATTCCTCCAGCCAGCCATCCATCAAGCCATCCATCCATCCAGCCGTCCATTCAGCCATCCATCCATCCATCCATCCCTTCAGCCTGCCAGCCATCCAGCCATCCATCCATCCAGCCATCCATTCAGCCATCCATCCATCCATCCATCCCTCCAGCCAGCCATTCATCCAGCCATCCATCCATTTAGCCATCCATCCAGCAACCATCCATCCATCCATCCATCCAGCCAGCCATCCATCCAGCCATCCATCCGTCCAGCCATCCATCCATCCATCCATCCATCCCTCCAGCCAGCCATCCATCCAGCCATCCATCCTTCCAGCCATCCATCCAGCCATCCATCCATCCATCCAGCCAGCCATCCATCCAGCCAACCATGCAGCCATCCATCCATCAGTCCATTCCTCCAGCCAGCCATGCATCCAGCTATCCTTCCATCCAGCCATCCATCCAGACATCCATCCATGACTCCATCCGTCCAGCCAGCCATCCATCCATCCATCGATCTAGCCATCCATTCAGCCATCCATCCATCCATCCATCCCTGCAGCCATCCATCCAGCCTTCCATCCATCCAGCCAACCGTCCAGCCATTCATTAATCCATCCATTCCTCCAGCCAGCAATCCATCCAGCCATCCATTCAGCCATCCATCCAGCCATCCATCCATCCATTCATTACTCCAGCCAGCCATCCAACCAGCCATCCATCCATCGAGCCATCCATCGAGCCATCCATCCATCCATCCCTCCAGCCAGCCATCCATCCATCCATCCAGCCATCCATCCCTCCAGCCAGCCAACCATCCAACCACACTCCATCCAGCTATCCATCCATCAATCCATCCCACAAGCCAGCCATCCATCCAGGCATCCATCCACCTATCCATCCAGCCATCCATTCATCAATCCATCCCTCCAGCCAGCCATCCATCAAGCCATCCATCCATCCAGCCGTCCATTCAGCCATCCATCCATCCATCCATCCCTTCAGCCTGCCAGCCATCCATCCATCCATCCATCCAGCCATCCATCAAGCCAACCATCTATCCAGCCATCCATCCATCCATCCATCCATCCATCCATCCATCCCGCCAGCGAGTCATCCATCCAGCCATCCATCCATCCAGCCATCCATCCTGCCATCCATCCACCCATCCATCCCTCCAGCCAGCCATTCATTCAGCCATCCATCCATCCAGCCATCCAACCAGCTATCCATCCATCCATCCATCCATCCCTCTAGCAAGCCACCCATCCAGCCATCCAGCCATCCATCCAGCCATCCATCCATCCATCCATCCCTCCAGCCAGCCATCCATCCAGCCATCCCACAATCCAGCCATCCATCCAGCCATCCATGCATTCATCCATCTATCCATCAAGCCATCCATCCAGCCATTCATCCATCCATCCATACCTCCAGCCAGACAGCCATCCATCCATCCATCCATCCATCCTTCCATCCAGCCATCCATCCATCCATCCTTCCCTCCAGCCAGCCATCCATCCAGCCATCCATCCATCCAGCCGCCCATCCAGCCATCCATCCATCCATCCATCCCTCCAGCCAGTCATCCAACCAGCCATCCATCCATCCAGCCATCCATCCAGCCATCCAACCATCCATCCCTCCAGCAAGCCATCCATCCAGCCATCCATTCATCCAGCCATCCATCCAGCCATCCATCCATCCATCCATCCCTCCAGCCAGCCATCCATCCAGCCATCCCTCCATCCAGCCATCCATCCAGCCATCCAACCATTCATCCATCTCTCCAGCCAGCCATTTTTCCAGCCATCCATCCATCCATCCAGCCATCCATTCAGCAATCCATCCATCCATCCATCCCTTCAGCCATCCATCCATTCAGCCATCCATCCAGCCATCCATCCATCCATCCATCCCTCCAGCCAGCCATCCATCCAGCCATCCATCCGTCCAGACATCCATCCATCCATCCATCCATCCATCCATCCATCCCTCCAGCCAGCCATCCATCCAGCCAAACCATCCTTCCAGCCATCCATCCAGCCATCCATCCATCCAACCATCCCTCCAGCCAGCCAACCATCCAGCCAGCCATCCAGCCATCCATTCATCAATCCATCCCTCCAGCCAGCCATGCATCCAGCCATCCTTCCATCCAGCCATCCATCCAGACATCCATCCATGACTCCATCCCTCCAGCCAGCCATCCATCCATCCATCGATCTAGCCATCCATTCAGCCATCCATCCATCCATCCATCCCTGCATCCAGCCATCCATCCAGCCTTCCATCCATCCAGCCATCCGTCCAGCCATTCATTAATTCATCCATTCCTCCAGCCAGCCATCCATCCAGCCATCCATCCATCCAGCCGCCCATCCAGCCATCCATACATCCATCCATCCCTCCAGCCAGTCATCCAACCAGCCATCCATCCATCCAGCCATCCATCCAGCCATCCATCCATCCATCCCTCCAGCCAGCCATTCATCCAGCCATCCATCCATCCAGCCATCCATCGAGCCATCCATTCATCCATCCATCCCTCCAGCCAGCCATCCATCCAGCCATCCATCCATCCAGCCATCCATCCATCCCTCCAGCCAGCCATCCATCCGGACATCCATCCATCCAGCCATCCATCCCTCCAGCCAGCCATCCATCCAGCCATCCCTCCATCCAGCCATCCATCCAGCCAGCCATCCATCCAGCCATCCATCCATCCAGCCATCCATTCAGCAATCCATCCATCCATCCATCCATTCAGCCAGCCATCCATTCGGCCATCCATCCATCCAGCCATCCATCCATCCATTCCTCCAGCCAGCCATCCATCCAGCCATCTATCCAGCCATCCATCCAGCCATCCATCCAGCCATCCATCCATCCATCCATCCCTCCCGCCAGCCATCCATTCAGCCATCCATCCATCCAGCCATCCATTCAGTTATCCATCCATCCGTCCCTCCAGCCAGCCATCCATCCAGCCATCCATCCATCCAGCCTTCCATCCAGCCATCCATCCATCCATCCTTCCCTCCAGCCAGCCATCCATCCAGCCATCCATCCATCCAGCCGCCCATCCAGCCATCCATACATCCATCCATCCCTCCAGCCAGTCATCCAACCAGCCATCCATCCATCCAGCCATCCATCCAGCCATCCATCCATCCATCCCTCCAGCCAGCCATTCATCCAGCCATCCATCCATCCAGCCATCCATCGAGCCATCCATTCATCCATCCATCCCTCCAGCCAGCCATCCATCCAGCCATCCATCCATCCAGCCATCCATCCATCCCTCCAGCCAGCCATCCATCCGGACATCCATCCATCCAGCCATCCATCCCTCCAGCCAGCCATCCATCCAGCCATCCCTCCATCCAGCCATCCATCCAGCCATCCATGCATTCATCCATCTCTCCATCCAGCCATCCATCCAGCCATTCGTCCTTCCATCCATCCGCCCAGCGAGCCATCCATCCAGCCATCCAGCCATTCAGCCATCCATCCATCCAGCCATCCATTCAGCAATCCATCCATCCATCCATCCCTTCAGCCAGCCATCCATTCGGCCATCCATCCATCCAGCCATCCATCCATCCATCCCTCCAGCCAGCCATCCATCCAGCCATCCATCCATCCAGCCATCCATCCAGCCATCCATCCATCCATCCATCCCTCCCGCCAGCCATCCATTCAGCCAGCCATCCATCCAGCCATCCATCCAGCCATCCATTAATCCATCCGTCCCTCCAGCCAGCCATCCATCCAGCCATCCATCCATCCAGCCTTCCATCCAGCCATCCATCCAACCATCCTTCCCTCCAGCCAGCCATCCAACCAGCCATCCATCCATCCAGCCACCCATCCAGCCACCCATCCATCCATCCATCCCTCCAGCCAGTTATCCAACCAGCCATCCATCCATCCAGCCATCCATCCAGCCATCCATCCATCCATCCATCCCTCCAGCCAGCCATTCATCCAGCCATCCATCTATTCAGCCATCCATCCAGCCATCCAACCATCCATCCCTCCAGCAAGCCATCCATCCAGCCATCCATTCATTCAGCCATCCATCCAGCCATCCAACCATTCATCCATCTCTCCAGCCAGCCATACATCCAGCCATCCATCCATCCATCCAGCCATCCATCCATCCATCCATCCCTCCTTCCAGCCAGTCATTAAGCCATCCATCCATCCAGCCATCCATCCAGCCATCCATCCCTCCAGCCAGCCAGTCATCCAGCCATCCCTCCATCCAGCCATCCATCCAGCGATCCATCCATCCATCCATCCCTCCAGCCAGCCAACCATCCAGCCATCCCTCCATCCAGCTATCCATCCATCCATCCATCCCACCAGCCAGCCATCCATCCAGCCATCCATCCAGCTATCCATCCAGCCATCCATTCATCAATCCATCCCTCCAGCCAGCCATCCATCAAGCCATCCATCCATCCAGCCGTCCATTCAGCCATCCATCCATCCATCCCTTCAGCCTGCCAGCCATCCATCCATCCAGCCATCCATCAAGCCATGCATCCATCCAGCCATCCAACCATCCATCCATCCATCCATCCATCCCGCCAGCGAGTCATCCATCCAGCCATCCATCCATCCAACCATCCATCCTGCCATCCATCCATCCATCCATCCCTCCAGCCAGCCATTCATCCAGCCATCCATCCATCCAGCCATCCATCCAGCTATCCATCCATCCATCCATCCATCCCTCTAGCAAGCCATCCATCCAGCCATCCAGCCATCCATCCAGCCATCCATCCATCCATCCATCCCTCCAGCCAGCCATCCATCCAGCCATCCCTCCATCCAGCCATCCATCCAGCCATCCATGCATTCATCCACCTCTCCATCCAGCCATCCATCCTGCCATTCATCCATCCATCCATACCTCCAGCCAGACAGCAATCCATCCATCCATCCATCCAGCCATCCATCCAGCCATCCATCCATCAATCCATCCGCCCAGCCAGCCATCCATCCAGCCATCCATCCACCCATTAATCCATCCCTCCAGCCAGCCATCCATCCAGCCATCCATCCGTCCAGCCATCCATTCAGCAATCCATCCATCCATCCATCCCTTCAGCCAGCCATCCATTCGGCCATCCATCCATCCATCCATCCATCCCTCCAGACAGCCATCCATCCAGCCATCCATCCATCCAGCCATCCGTCCACCCATCCATCCATCCATCCATCCCTCCCGCCAGCCATCCATCCAGCCATCCATCCAGCCATCCAACCATTCATCCATCTCTCCAGCCAGCCATACATCCAGCCATCCATCCATCCAACCAGCCATCCATCCATCCATCCATCCCTCCTTCCAGCCAGTCATTAAGCCATCCATCCATCCAGCCATCCATCCAGCCATCCAACCCTCCAGCAAGCCAGCCATCCAGCCATCTCTCCATCCAGCCATCCATCCAGCCATCCATCCATCCATCCATCCCTCCAGCCAGCCAACCATCCAGCCATCCCTCCATCCAGCGATCCATCCATCCATCCATCCCACCAGCCAGCCATCCATCCAGCCATCCATCCAGCTATCCATCCAGCCATCCATTCATCAATCCATCCCTCCAGCCAGCCATTCATCAAGCCATCCATCCATCCAGCCGTCCATTCAGCCATCCATCCATCCATCCATCCTTTCAGCCTGCCAGCCATCCATCCATCCATCCATCCAGCCATCCATCAAGCCATCCATCCATCCAGCCATCCATCCATCCATCCATCCATCCCGCCAGCGAGTCATCCATCCATCCATCCATCCATCCAGCCATCCTTCCTGCCATCCATCCATCCCTCCAGCCAGCCATTCATCCAGCCATCCATGCATCCAGCCATCCATCCAGCTATCCATCCATTCATCCATCCATCCCTCTAGCAAGCCATCCATCCAGCCATCCATCCAGCCATCCATTCAGCCATCCCTCCATTCAGCCATCCATCCAGCCATCCATGCATTCATCCATATCTCCATCCAGCCATCCATCCAGCCATTCATCCATCCATCCATACCTCCAGCCAGACAGCCATCCATCCAATCATCCATCCAGCCATCCATCCAGCCATCCATCCATCAATCCATCCGCCCAGCCAGCCATCCATCCAGCCATCCAGCCATCCACCCATTAATCCATCCCTCCAGCCAGCCATCCATCCAGCCATCCATCCATCCAGCCATCCATTCAGCAATCCATCCATCCATCCATCCCTTCAGCCAGCCATCCATTCGGCCATCCATCCATCCAGCCATCCATCCATCCATCCCTCCAGCCAGCCATCCATCCAGCCATCCATCCTTCCAGCCATCCATCCAGCCATCCATACATCCATCCATTCCTCCCGCCAGCCATCCATTCAGCCATCCATCCATCCAGCCATCCATCCAGCCATCCATCCATCCGTCCCTCCAGCCAGCCATCCATCCAGCCATCCATCCATCCAGCCTTCCATCCAGCCATCCATCCATCCATCCTTCACTCCAGCCAGCCATCCGTCCAGCCATCCATCCATCCAGCCGCCCATCCAGCCATCCATCCATCCATCCCTCCAACTAGTCATCCAACCAGCCATCCATCCATCCAGCCATCCATCCATTCAGCCATCCATCCAGCCATCCAACCATCCATCCCTCCAGCAAGCCATCCATCCAGCCATCCATTCATCCAGCCATCCATCCAGCCATCCATCCATCCATCCATCCCTCCAGCCAGCCATCCATCCAGCCATCCCTCCATCCAGCCATCCATCCAGCCATCCAACCATTCATCCATCTCTCCAGCCAGCCATACATCCAGCCATCCATCCATCCATCCAGCCATCCATCATCCATCCATCCCTCCTACCAGCCAGTCATTAAGCCATCCATCCATCCAGCCATCCATCCAGCCATCCATCCCTCCTGCCAGCCAGCCATCCAGCCATCCCTCCATCCAGCCATCCATCCAGCCATCCATCCATCCATCCCTCCAGCCAGCCAACCATCCAGCCATCCCTCCATCCAGCTATCCATCCATCCATCCATCCCACCAGCCAGCCATCCATCCAGGCATCCATCCAGCAATCCATCCAGCCGTCCATTCATCAATCCATCCCTCCAGCCAGCCATCCATCAAGCCATCCATCCATCCAGCCGTCCATTCAGCCATCCATCCATCCATCCATCCCTTCAGCCTGCCAGCCATCCAGCCATCCATCCATCCAGCCATCCATCCAGCCATCCATCCATCCATCCATCCCTCCAGCCAGGCATTCATCCATCCATCCCTCCAGCCAGCCATCCATCCAGCCATCCATCCGTCCAGACATCCATCCATCCATCCATCCATCCATCCATCCATTCCTCCAGCCAGCCATCCATCCAGCCATCCATCCTTCCAGCCATCCATCCAGCCATCCATCCATCCAACCATCCCTCCAGCCAGCCATCCATCCAGCCAGCCATCCAGCCATCCATCCATCAATCTATCCCTCCAGCTTGCCATGCATCCAGCCATCCTTCCATCCAGCCACCCATCCAGACATCCATCCATGACTCCATCCCTCCAGCCAGCCATCCATCCATCCATCGATCTAGCCATCCATTCAGCCATCCATCCATCCATCCATCACTGCAGCCCGCCAGCCATCCAGCCTTCCATCCATCCAGCCATCCGTCCAGCCATTCATTAATCCATCCATTCCTCCAGCCAGCAATCCATCCAGCCATCCATCCAGCCATCCATCCAGCCATCCATCCATCCATCCATCACTCCAGCCACCCATCCATCCAGCCATCCATCCATCCAGCCATCCATCGAGCCATCCATCCATCCATCCCTCCAGCCAGCCATCCGTCCAGCCATCCATCCATCCAGCCATCCATCCATCCATCCATCCATCCATCCATCCCTCCAGCCAGCCATCCATCCGGACATCCATCCATCCCTCCAGCCAGCCATCCGTCCAGCCATCCATCCATCCAGCCATCCATCCATCCATCCATCCATCCATCCATCCCTCCAGCCAGCCATCCATCCAGCCATCCATGCATTCATCCATCTCTCCATCCAGCCATCCATCCAGCCATTCATCCATCCATCCATTCCTCCAGCCATCCAGCCATCCATCCATCAATCCATCCCTCCAGCCAGCCATGCATCCAGCCCTCCCTCCATCCAGCTATCCATCCATCCATCCATCCCACCAGCCAGCCATCCATCCAGCCATCCATCCAGCTATCCATCCAGCCATCCATTCATCAATCCATTCCTCCAGCCAGCCATCCATCAAGCCATCCATCCATCCAGCCGTCCATTCAGCCATCCATCCATCCATCCATCCCTTCAGCCTGCCAGCCATCCAGCCATCCATCCATCCAGCCATCCATTCAGCCATCCATCCATCCATCCATCCCTCCAGCCAGCCATTCATCCAGCCATCCATCCATTCAGCCATCCATCCAGCAACCATCCATCCATCCATCCCTCCAGCCAGCCATCCATCCAGCCATCCATCCGTCCAGCCATCCATCCATCCATCCATCCATCCCTCCAGCCAGCCATCCATCCAGCCATCCATCCTTCCAGCCATCCATCCAGCCATCCATCCATCCATCCAGCCAGCCATCCATCCAGCCAACCATGCAGCCATCCATCCATCAGTCCATTCCTCCAGCAGGCCATGCATCCAGCCATCCTTCCATCCAGCCATCCATCCAGACATCCATCCATGACTCCATCCCTCCAGCCAGCCATCCATCCAGCCATCCATCCGTCCAGACATCCATCCATCCATCCATCCATCCATCCATCCATTCCTCCAGCCAGCCATCCATCCAGCCATCCATCCTTCCAGCCATCCATCCAGCCATCCATCCATCCAACCATCCCTCCAGCCAGCCATCCATCCAGCCAGCCATCCAGCCATCCATCCATCAATCTATCCCTCCAGCTTGCCATGCATCCAGCCATCCTTCCATCGAGCCACCCATCCAGACATCCATCCATGACTCCATCCCTCCAGCCAGCCATCCATCCATTCATCGATCTAGCCATCCATTCAGCCATCCATCCATCCATCCATCACTGCAGCCCGCCAGCCATCCAGCCTTCCATCCATCCAGCCATCCGTCCAGCCATTCATTAATCCATCCATTCCTCCAGCCAGCAATCCATCCAGCCATCCATCCAGCCATCCATCCAGCCATCCATCCATCCATCCATCACTCCAGCCAGCCATCCATCCAGCCATCCATCCATCCAGCCATCCATCGAGCCATCCATCCATCCATCCCTCCAGCCAGCCATCCGTCCAGCCATCCATCCATCCAGCCATCCATCCATCCATCCATCCATCCATCCATCCCTCCAGCCAGCCATCCATCCGGACATCCATCCATCCCTCCAGCCAGCCATCCATCCAGCCATCCCTCCATCCAGCCATCCATCCAGCCATCCATGCATTCATCCATCTCTCCATCCAGCCATCCATCCAGCCATTCATCCATCCATCCATTCCTCCAGCCATCCAGCCATCCATCCATCAATCCATCCCTCCAGCCAGCCATGCATCCAGCCCTCCCTCCATCCAGCTATCCATCCATCCATCCATCCCACCAGCCAGCCATCCATCCAGCCATCCATCCAGCTATCCATCCAGCCATCCATTCATCAATCCATTCCTCCAGCCAGCCATCCATCAAGCCATCCATCCATCCAGCCGTCCATTCAGCCATCCATCCATCCATCCATCCCTTCAGCCTGCCAGCCATCCAGCCATCCATCCATCCAGCCATCCATTCAGCCATCCATCCATCCATCCATCCCTCCAGCCAGCCATTCATCCAGCCATCCATCCATTCAGCCATCCATCCAGCAACCATCCATCCATCCATCCCTCCAGCCAGCCATCCATCCAGCCATCCATCCGTCCAGCCATCCATCCATCCATCCATCCATCCCTCCAGCCAGCCATCCATCCAGCCATCCATCCTTCCAGCCATCCATCCAGCCATCCATCCATCCATCCAGCCAGCCATCCATCCAGCCAACCATGCAGCCATCCATCCATCAGTCCATTCCTCCAGCCAGCCATGCATCCAGCCATCCTTCCATCCAGCCATCCATCCAGACATCCATCCATGACTCCATCCGTCCAGCCAGCCATCCATCCATCCATCGATCTAGCCATCCATTCAGCCATCCATCCATCCATCCATCCCTGCAGCCATCCATCCAGCCTTCCATCCATCCAGCCAACCGTCCAGCCATTCATTAATCCATCCATTCCTCCAGCCAGCAATCCATCCAGCCATCCATTCAGCCATCCATCCAGCCATCCATCCATCCATTCATTACTCCAGCCAGCCATCCAACCAGCCATCCATCCATCGAGCCATCCATCGAGCCATCCATCCATCCATCCCTCCAGCCAGCCATCCATCCATCCATCCAGCCATCCATCCCTCCAGCCAGCCAACCATCCAACCATCCCTCCATCCAGCTATCCATCCATCAATCCATCCCACAAGCCAGCCATCCATCCAGGCATCCATCCAGCTATCCATCCAGCCATCCATTCATCAATCCATCCCTCCAGCCAGCCATCCATCAAGCCATCCATCCATCCAGCCGTCCATTCAGCCATCCATCCATCCATCCATCCCTTCAGCCTGCCAGCCATCCATCCATCCATCCATCCAGCCATCCATCAAGCCAACCATCTATCCAGCCATCCATCCATCCATCCATCCATCCATCCATCCATCCATCCCGCCAGCGAGTCATCCATCCAGCCATCCATCCATCCAGCCATCCATCCTGCCATCCATCCACCCATCCATCCCTCCAGCCAGCCATTCATTCAGCCATCCATCCATCCAGCCATCCAACCAGCTATCCATCCATCCATCCATCCATCCCTCTAGCAAGCCATCCATCCAGCCATCCAGCCATCCATCCAGCCATCCATCCATCCATCCATCCCTCCAGCCAGCCATCCATCCAGCCATCCCACAATCCAGCCATCCATCCAGCCATCCATGCATTCATCCATCTATCCATCAAGCCATCCATCCAGCCATTCATCCATCCATCCATACCTCCAGCCAGACAGCCATCCATCCATCCATCCATCCATCCTTCCATCCAGCCATCCATCCATCCATCCTTCCCTCCAGCCAGCCATCCATCCAGCCATCCATCCATCCAGCCGCCCATCCAGCCATCCATCCATCCATCCATCCCTCCAGCCAGTCATCCAACCAGCCATCCATCCATCCAGCCATCCATCCAGCCATCCAACCATCCATCCCTCCAGCAAGCCATCCATCCAGCCATCCATTCATCCAGCCATCCATCCAGCCATCCATCCATCCATCCATCCCTCCAGCCAGCCATCCATCCAGCCATCCCTCCATCCAGCCATCCATCCAGCCATCCAACCATTCATCCATCTCTCCAGCCAGCCATTTTTCCAGCCATCCATCCATCCATCCAGCCATCCATTCAGCAATCCATCCATCCATCCATCCCTTCAGCCATCCATCCATTCAGCCATCCATCCAGCCATCCATCCATCCATCCATCCCTCCAGCCAGCCATCCATCCAGCCATCCATCCGTCCAGACATCCATCCATCCATCCATCCATCCATCCATCCATCCCTCCAGCCAGCCATCCATCCAGCCAAACCATCCTTCCAGCCATCCATCCAGCCATCCATCCATCCAACCATCCCTCCAGCCAGCCAACCATCCAGCCAGCCATCCAGCCATCCATTCATCAATCCATCCCTCCAGCCAGCCATGCATCCAGCCATCCTTCCATCCAGCCATCCATCCAGACATCCATCCATGACTCCATCCCTCCAGCCAGCCATCCATCCATCCATCGATCTAGCCATCCATTCAGCCATCCATCCATCCATCCATCCCTGCATCCAGCCATCCATCCAGCCTTCCATCCATCCAGCCATCCGTCCAGCCATTCATTAATTCATCCATTCCTCCAGCCAGCAATTCATCCAGCCATCCATCCAGCCATCCATCCAGCCATCCATCCATCCATCCATCACTCCAGCCAGCCATCCATCCAGCCATCCATCCATCCATCCATCCCTCCAGCCAGTCATCCAACCAGCCATCCATCCATACAGCCATCCATCCAGCCATCCATCCATCCCTCCAGCCAGCCATTCATCCAGCCATCCATCCATTCAGCCATCCATTCAGCCATCCAACCATCCATCCCTCCAGCAAGCCATCCATCCAGCCATCCATTCATCCAGCCATCCATCCAGCCATCCATCCATCCATCCAACCCTCCAGCCAGCCATCCATCCAGCCATCCCTCCATCCAGCCATCCATCCAGCCATCCAAACATTCATCCATCTCTCCAGCCAGCCATACATCCAGGCATCCATCCATCCATCCAGCCATCCATCCATCCATCCATCCCTCCTTCCAGCCAGTCATTAAGCCATCCATCCATCCAGCCATCCATCCAGCCATCCATCCCTCCAGCCAGCCAGCCATCCAGCCATCCCTCCATCCAGCCATCCATCCAGCCATCCATCCATCCATCCCTCCAGCCAGCCAACCATCCAGCCATCCCTCCATCCAGCTATCCATCCATCCATCCATCCCACCAGCCAGCCAGCCATCCATCCCTCCAGCCAGCCATCCATCAAGCCATCCATCCATCCAGCCGTCCATTCAGCCATCCATCCTTCCATCCATCCCTTCAGCATGCCAGCCATCCAGCCATCCATCCATCCAGCCATCCATCCAGCCATCCATCCATCCATCCCTCCAGCCAGGCATTCATCCAGCCATCCATCCATTCAGCCATCCATCCAGCCATCCATCCATCCATCCATCCCTCCAGCCAGCCATCCATCCAGCCATCCATCCGTCCAGCCATCCATCCATCCATCCATCCATCCATCCATCCATCCCTCCAGCCAGCCATCCATCCAGCCATCCATCCTTCCAGCCATCCATCCAGCCATCCATCCATCAATCCATCCCTCCAGCCAGCCATGCATCCAGCCCTCCCTCCATCCAGCTATCCATCCATTCATCCATCCCACCAGCCAGCCATCCATCCAGCCATCCATCCAGCTATCCATCCAGCCATCCATTCATCAATCCATTCCTCCAGCCAGCCATCCATCAAGCCATCCATCCATCCAGCCGTCCATTCAGCCATCCATCCATCCCTTCAGCCTGCCAGCCATCCAGCCATCCATCCATCCAGCCATCCATTCAGCCATCCATCCATCCATCCATCCCTCCAGCCAGCCATTCATCCAGCCATCCATCCATTCAGCCATCCATCCAGCAACCATCCATCCATCCATCCCTCCAGCCAGCCATCCATCCAGCCATCCATCCGTCCAGCCATCCATCCATCCATCCCTCCAGCCAGCCATCCATCCAGCCATCCATCCTTCCAGCCATCCATCCAGCCACCCATCCATCCATCCAGCCAGCCATCCATCCAGCCAACCATGCAGCCATCCATCCATCAGTCCATTCCTCCAGCCAGCCATGCATCCAGCCATCCTTCCATCCAGCCATCCATCCAGACATCCATCCATGACTCCATCCCTCCAGCCAGCCATCCATCCAGCCATCCATCCGTCCAGACATCCATCCATCCATCCATCCATCCATCCATTCTTTCCTCCAGCCACCCATCCATCCAGCCATCCATCCTTCCAGCCATCCATCCAGCCTTCCATCCATCCAGCCATCCGTCCAGCCATTCATTAATCCATCCATTCCTCCAGCCAGCAATCCATCCAGCCATCCATCCAGCCATCCATCCAGCCATCCATCCATCCATCCATCACTCCAGCCAGCCATCCATCCAGCCATCCATCCATCCAGGCATCCATCGAGCCATCCATCCATCCATCCCTCCAGCCAGCCATCCGTCCAGCCATCCATCCATCCAGCCATCCATCCATCCATCCATCCATCCATCCATCCCTCCAGCCAGCCATCCATCCGGACATCCATCCATCCCTCCAGCGAGCCATCCATCCAGCCATCCCTCCATCCAGCCATCCATCCAGCCATCCATGCATTCATCCATCTCTCCATCCAGCCATCCATCCAGCCATTCATCCATCCATCCATTCCTCCAGCCATCCAGCCATCCATCCATCAATCCATCCCTCCAGCCAGCCATGCATCCAGCCCTCCCTCCATCCAGCTATCCATCCATCCATCCATCCCACCAGCCAGCCATCCATCCAGCCATCCATCCAGCTATCCATCCAGCCATCCATTCATCAATCCATTCCTCCAGCCAGCCATCCATCAAGCCATCCATCCATCCAGCCGTCCATTCAGCCATCCATCCATCCATCCATCCCTTCAGCCTGCCAGCCATCCAGCCATCCATCCATCCAGCCATCCATTCAGCCATCCATCCATCCATCCATCCCTCCAGCCAGCCATTCATCCAGCCATCCATCCATTCAGCCATCCATCCAGCAACCATCCATCCATCCATCCCTCCAGCCAGCCATCCATCCAGCCATCCATCCGTCCAGCCATCCATCCATCCATCCATCCATCCCTCCAGCCAGCCATCCATCCAGCCATCCATCCTTCCAGCCATCCATCCAGCCATCCATCCATCCATCCAGCCAGCCATCCATCCAGCCAACCATGCAGCCATCCATCCATCAGTCCATTCCTCCAGCCAGCCATGCATCCAGCTATCCTTCCATCCAGCCATCCATCCAGACATCCATCCATGACTCCATCCGTCCAGCCAGCCATCCATCCATCCATCGATCTAGCCATCCATTCAGCCATCCATCCATCCATCCATCCCTGCAGCCATCCATCCAGCCTTCCATCCATCCAGCCAACCGTCCAGCCATTCATTAATCCATCCATTCCTCCAGCCAGTAATCCATCCAGCCATCCATTCAGCCATCCATCCAGCCATCCATCCATCCATTCATTACTCCAGCCAGCCATCCAACCAGCCATCCATCCATCGAGCCATCCATCGAGCCATCCATCCATCCATCCCTCCAGCCAGCCATCCATCCATCCATCCAGCCATCCATCCCTCCAGCCAGCCAACCATCCAACCATCCCTCCATCCAGCTATCCATCCATCAATCCATCCCACAAGCCAGCCATCCATCCAGGCATCCATCCAGCTATCCATCCAGCCATCCATTCATCAATCCATCCCTCCAGCCAGCCATCCATCAAGCCATCCATCCATCCAGCCGTCCATTCAGCCATCCATCCATCCATCCATCCCTTCAGCCTGCCAGCCATCCATCCATCCATCCATCCAGCCATCCATCAAGCCAACCATCTATCCAGCCATCCATCCATCCATCCATCCATCCATCCATCCATCCCGCCAGCGAGTCATCCATCCAGCCATCCATCCATCCAGCCATCCATCCTGCCATCCATCCACCCATCCATCCCTCCAGCCAGCCATTCATTCAGCCATCCATCCATCCAGCCATCCAACCAGCTATCCATCCATCCATCCCTCTAGCAAGCCACCCATCCAGCCATCCAGCCATCCATCCAGCCATCCATCCATCCATCCATCCCTCCAGCCAGCCATCCATCCAGCCATCCCACAATCCAGCCATCCATCCAGCCATCCATGCATTCATTCATCTATCCATCAAGCCATCCATCCAGCCATTCATCCATCCATCCATACCTCCAGCCAGACAGCCATCCATCCATCCATCCATCCATCCTTCCATCCAGCCATCCATCCATCCATCCTTCCCTCCAGCCAGCCATCCATCCAGCCATCCATCCATCCAGCCGCCCATCCAGCCATCCATCCATCCATCCATCCCTCCAGCCAGTCATCCAACCAGCCATCCATCCATCCAGCCATCCATCCAGCCATCCAACCATCCATCCCTCCAGCAAGCCATCCATCCAGCCATCCATTCATCCAGCCATCCATCCAGCCATCCATCCATCCATCCATCCCTCCAGCCAGCCATCCATCCAGCCATCCCTCCATCCAGCCATCCATCCAGCCATCCAACCATTCATCCATCTCTCCAGCCAGCCATTTTTCCAGCCATCCATCCATCCATCCAGCCATCCATTCAGCAATCCATCCATCCATCCATCCCTTCAGCCATCCATCCATTCAGCCATCCATCCAGCCATCCATCCATCCATCCATCCCTCCAGCCAGCCATCCATCCAGCCATCCATCCGTCCAGACATCCATCCATCCATCCATCCATCCATCCATCCATCCATCCCTCCAGCCAGCCATCCATCCAGCCAAACCATCCTTCCAGCCATCCATCCAGCCATCCATCCATCCAACCATCCCTCCAGCCAGCCAACCATCCAGCCAGCCATCCAGCCATCCATTCATCAATCCATCCCTCCAGCCAGCCATGCATCCAGCCATCCTTCCATCCAGCCATCCATCCAGACATCCATCCATGACTCCATCCCTCCAGCCAGCCATCCATCCATCCATCGATCTAGCCATCCATTCAGCCATCCATCCATCCATCCATCCCTGCATCCAGCCATCCATCCAGCCTTCCATCCATCCAGCCATCCGTCCAGCCATTCATTAATTCATCCATTCCTCCAGCCAGCAATTCATCCAGCCATCCATCCAGCCATCCATCCAGCCATCCATCCATCCATCCATCACTCCAGCCAGCCATCCATCCAGCCATCCATCCATCCATCCATCCCTCCAGCCAGTCATCCAACCAGCCATCCATCCATACAGCCATCCATCCAGCCATCCATCCATCCCTCCAGCCAGCCATTCATCCAGCCATCCATCCATTCAGCCATCCATTCAGCCATCCAACCATCCATCCCTCCAGCAAGCCATCCATCCAGCCATCCATTCATCCAGCCATCCATCCAGCCATCCATCCATCCATCCAACCCTCCAGCCAGCCATCCATCCAGCCATCCCTCCATCCAGCCATCCATCCAGCCATCCAAACATTCATCCATCTCTCCAGCCAGCCATACATCCAGGCATCCATCCATCCATCCAGCCATCCATCCATCCATCCATCCCTCCTTCCAGCCAGTCATTAAGCCATCCATCCATCCAGCCATCCATCCAGCCATCCATCCCTCCAGCCAGCCAGCCATCCAGCCATCCCTCCATCCAGCCATCCATCCAGCCATCCATCCATCCATCCCTCCAGCCAGCCAACCATCCAGCCATCCCTCCATCCAGCTATCCATCCATCCATCCATCCCACCAGCCAGCCAGCCATCCATCCCTCCAGCCAGCCATCCATCAAGCCATCCATCCATCCAGCCGTCCATTCAGCCATCCATCCTTCCATCCATCCCTTCAGCATGCCAGCCATCCAGCCATCCATCCATCCAGCCATCCATCCAGCCATCCATCCATCCATCCCTCCAGCCAGGCATTCATCCAGCCATCCATCCATTCAGCCATCCATCCAGCCATCCATCCATCCATCCATCCCTCCAGCCAGCCATCCATCCAGCCATCCATCCGTCCAGCCATCCATCCATCCATCCATCCATCCATCCATCCATCCCTCCAGCCAGCCATCCATCCAGCCATCCATCCTTCCAGCCATCCATCCAGCCATCCATCCATCAATCCATCCCTCCAGCCAGCCATGCATCCAGCCCTCCCTCCATCCAGCTATCCATCCATTCATCCATCCCACCAGCCAGCCATCCATCCAGCCATCCATCCAGCTATCCATCCAGCCATCCATTCATCAATCCATTCCTCCAGCCAGCCATCCATCAAGCCATCCATCCATCCAGCCGTCCATTCAGCCATCCATCCATCCATCCATCCCTTCAGCCTGCCAGCCATCCAGCCATCCATCCATCCAGCCATCCATTCAGCCATCCATCCATCCATCCATCCCTCCAGCCAGCCATTCATCCAGCCATCCATCCATTCAGCCATCCATCCAGCAGCCATCCATCCATCCATCCCTCCAGCCAGCCATCCATCCAGCCATCCATCCGTCCAGCCATCCATCCATCCATCCCTCCAGCCAGCCATCCATCCAGCCATCCATCCTTCCAGCCATCCATCCAGCCACCCATCCATCCATCCAGCCAGCCATCCATCCAGCCAACCATGCAGCCATCCATCCATCAGTCCATTCCTCCAGCCAGCCATGCATCCAGCCATCCTTCCATCCAGCCATCCATCCAGACATCCATCCATGACTCCATCCCTCCAGCCAGCCATCCATCCAGCCATCCATCCGTCCAGACATCCATCCATCCATCCATCCATCCATCCATCCGTCCAGCCATCCATCCATCCATCCATCCATCCCTCCAGCCAGCCATCCATCCAGCCATCCATCCTTCCAGCCATCCATCCAGCCACCCATCCATCCATCCAGCCAGCCATCCATCCAGCCAACCATGCAGCCATCCATCCATCAGTCCATTCCTCCAGCCAGCCATGCATCCAGCCATCCTTCCATCCAGCCATCCATCCAGACATCCATCCATGACTCCATCCGTCCAGCCAGCCATCCATCCATCCATCGATCTAGCCATCCATTCAGCCATCCATCCATCCATCCATCCCTGCAGCCATCCATCCAGCCTTCCATCCATCCAGCCAACCGTCCAGCCATTCATTAATCCATCCATTCCTCCAGCCAGCAATCCATCCAGCCATCCATTCAGCCATCCATCCAGCCATCCATCCATCCATTCATTACTCCAGCCAGCCATCCAACCAGCCATCCATCCATCGAGCCATCCATCGAGCCATCCATCCATCCATCCCTCCAGCCAGCCATCCATCCATCCATCCAGCCATCCATCCCTCCAGCCAGCCAACCATCCAACCATCCCTCCATCCAGCTATCCATCCATCAATCCATCCCACAAGCCAGCCATCCATCCAGGCATCCATCCAGCTATCCATCCAGCCATCCATTCATCAATCCATCCCTCCAGCCAGCCATCCATCAAGCCATCCATCCATCCAGCCGTCCATTCAGCCATCCATCCATCCATCCATCCCTTCAGCCTGCCAGCCATCCATCCATCCATCCATCCAGCCATCCATCAAGCCAACCATCTATCCAGCCATCCATCCATCCATCCATCCATCCATCCATCCATCCATCCCGCCAGCGAGTCATCCATCCAGCCATCCATCCATCCAGCCATCCATCCTGCCATCCATCCACCCATCCATCCCTCCAGCCAGCCATTCATTCAGCCATCCATCCATCCAGCCATCCAACCAGCTATCCATCCATCCATCCATCCATCCCTCTAGCAAGCCATCCATCCAGCCATCCAGCCATCCATCCAGCCATCCATCCATCCATCCATCCCTCCAGCCAGCCATCCATCCAGCCATCCCACAATCCAGCCATCCATCCAGCCATCCATGCATTCCTCCATCTATCCATCAAGCCATCCATCCAGCCATTCATCCATCCATCCATACCTCCAGCCAGACAGCCATCCATCCATCCATCCATCCATCCTTCCATCCAGCCATCCATCCATCCATCCTTCCCTCCAGCCAGCCATCCATCCAGCCATCCATCCATCCAGCCGCCCATCCAGCCATCCATCCATCCATCCATCCCTCCAGCCAGTCATCCAACCAGCCATCCATCCATCCAGCCATCCATCCAGCCATCCAACCATCCATCCCTCCAGCAAGCCATCCATCCAGCCATCCATTCATCCAGCCATCCATCCAGCCATCCATCCATCCATCCATCCCTCCAGCCAGCCATCCATCCAGCCATCCCTCCATCCAGCCATCCATCCAGCCATCCAACCATTCATCCATCTCTCCAGCCAGCCATTTTTCCAGCCATCCATCCATCCATCCAGCCATCCATTCAGCAATCCATCCATCCATCCATCCCTTCAGCCATCCATCCATTCAGCCATCCATCCAGCCATCCATCCATCCATCCATCCCTCCAGCCAGCCATCCATCCAGCCATCCATCCGTCCAGACATCCATCCATCCATCCATCCATCCATCCATCCATCCCTCCAGCCAGCCATCCATCCAGCCAAACCATCCTTCCAGCCATCCATCCAGCCATCCATCCATCCAACCATCCCTCCAGCCAGCCAACCATCCAGCCAGCCATCCAGCCATCCATTCATCAATCCATCCCTCCAGCCAGCCATGCATCCAGCCATCCTTCCATCCAGCCATCCATCCAGACATCCATCCATGACTCCATCCCTCCAGCCAGCCATCCATCCATCCATCGATCTAGCCATCCATTCAGCCATCCATCCATCCATCCATCCCTGCATCCAGCCATCCATCCAGCCTTCCATCCATCCAGCCATCCGTCCAGCCATTCATTAATTCATCCATTCCTCCAGCCAGCAATTCATCCAGCCATCCATCCAGCCATCCATCCAGCCATCCATCCATCCATCCATCACTCCAGCCAGCCATCCATCCAGCCATCCATCCATCCATCCATCCCTCCAGCCAGTCATCCAACCAGCCATCCATCCATACAGCCATCCATCCAGCCATCCATCCATCCCTCCAGCCAGCCATTCATCCAGCCATCCATCCATTCAGCCATCCATTCAGCCATCCAACCATCCATCCCTCCAGCAAGCCATCCATCCAGCCATCCATTCATCCAGCCATCCATCCAGCCATCCATCCATCCATCCAACCCTCCAGCCAGCCATCCATCCAGCCATCCCTCCATCCAGCCATCCATCCAGCCATCCATTCAGCCATCCATCCAGCCATCCATCCATCCATTCATTACTCCAGCCAGCCATCCAACCAGCCATCCATCCATCGAGCCATCCATCGAGCCATCCATCCATCCATCCCTCCAGCCAGCCATCCATCCATCCATCCAGCCATCCATCCCTCCAGCCAGCCAACCATCCAACCATCCCTCCATCCAGCTATCCATCCATCAATCCATCCCACAAGCCAGCCATCCATCCAGGCATCCATCCAGCTATCCATCCAGCCATCCATTCATCAATCCATCCCTCCAGCCAGCCATCCATCAAGCCATCCATCCATCCAGCCGTCCATTCAGCCATCCATCCATCCATCCATCCCTTCAGCCTGCCAGCCATCCATCCATCCATCCATCCAGCCATCCATCAAGCCAACCATCTATCCAGCCATCCATCCATCCATCCATCCATCCATCCATCCATCCCGCCAGCGAGTCATCCATCCAGCCATCCATCCATCCAGCCATCCATCCTGCCATCCATCCACCCATCCATCCCTCCAGCCAGCCATTCATTCAGCCATCCATCCATCCAGCCATCCAACCAGCTATCCATCCATCCATCCATCCATCCCTCTAGCAAGCCATCCATCCAGCCATCCAGCCATCCATCCAGCCATCCATCCATCCATCCATCCCTCCAGCCAGCCATCCATCCAGCCATCCCACAATCCAGCCATCCATCCAGCCATCCATGCATTCATCCATCTATCCATCAAGCCATCCATCCAGCCATTCATCCATCCATCCATACCTCCAGCCAGACAGCCATCCATCCATCCATCCATCCATCCTTCCATCCAGCCATCCATCCATCCATCCTTCCCTCCAGCCAGCCATCCATCCAGCCATCCATCCATCCAGCCGCCCATCCAGCCATCCATCCATCCATCCATCCCTCCAGCCAGTCATCCAACCAGCCATCCATCCATCCAGCCATCCATCCAGCCATCCAACCATCCATCCCTCCAGCAAGCCATCCATCCAGCCATCCATTCATCCAGCCATCCATCCAGCCATCCATCCATCCATCCATCCCTCCAGCCAGCCATCCATCCAGCCATCCCTCCATCCAGCCATCCATCCAGCCATCCAACCATTCATCCATCTCTCCAGCCAGCCATTTTTCCAGCCATCCATCCATCCATCCAGCCATCCATTCAGCAATCCATCCATCCATCCATCCCTTCAGCCATCCATCCATTCAGCCATCCATCCAGCCATCCATCCATCCATCCATCCATCCCTCCAGCCAGCCATCCATCCAGCCATCCATCCGTCCAGACATCCATCCATCCATCCATCCATCCCTCCAGCCAGCCATCCATTCAGCCAAACCATCCTTCCAGCCATCCATCCAGCCATCCATCCATCCAACCATCCCTCCAGCCAGCCAACCATCCAGCCAGCCATCCAGCCATCCATTCATCAATCCATCCCTCCAGCCAGCCATGCATCCAGCCATCCTTCCATCCAGCCATCCATCCAGACATCCATCCATGACTCCATCCCTCCAGCCAGCCATCCATCCATCCATCGATCTAGCCATCCATTCAGCCATCCATCCATCCATCCATCCCTGCATCCAGCCATCCATCCAGCCTTCCATCCATCCAGCCATCCGTCCAGCCATTCATTAATTCATCCATTCCTCCAGCCAGCAATTCATCCATCCATCCATCCTTCCCTCCAGCCAGCCATCCATCCAGCCATCCATCCATCCAGCCGCCCATCCAGCCATCCATCCATCCATCCATCCCTCCAGCCAGTCATCCAACCAGCCATCCATCCATCCAGCCATCCATCCAGCCATCCAACCATCCATCCCTCCAGCAAGCCATCCATCCAGCCATCCATTCATCCAGCCATCCATCCAGCCATCCATCCATCCATCCATCCCTCCAGCCAGCCATCCATCCAGCCATCCCTCCATCCAGCCATCCATCCAGCCATCCAACCATTCATCCATCTCTCCAGCCAGCCATTTTTCCAGCCATCCATCCATCCATCCAGCCATCCATTCAGCAATCCATCCATCCATCCATCCCTTCAGCCATCCATCCATTCAGCCATCCATCCAGCCATCCATCCATCCATCCATCCCTCCAGCCAGCCATCCATCCAGCCATCCATCCGTCCAGACATCCATCCATCCATCCATCCATCCATCCATCCATCCCTCCAGCCAGCCATCCATCCAGCCAAACCATCCTTCCAGCCATCCATCCAGCCATCCATCCATCCAACCATCCCTCCAGCCAGCCAACCATCCAGCCAGCCATCCAGCCATCCATTCATCAATCCATCCCTCCAGCCAGCCATGCATCCAGCCATCCTTCCATCCAGCCATCCATCCAGACATCCATCCATGACTCCATCCCTCCAGCCAGCCATCCATCCAACCATCCCTCCAGCCAGCCAACCATCCAGCCAGCCATCCAGCCATCCATTCATCAATCCATCCCTCCAGCCAGCCATGCATCCAGCCATCCTTCCATCCAGCCATCCATCCAGACATCCATCCATGACTCCATCCCTCCAGCCAGCCATCCATCCATCCATCGATCTAGCCATCCATTCAGCCATCCATCCATCCATCCATCCCTGCATCCAGCCATCCATCCAGCCTTCCATCCATCCAGCCATCCGTCCAGCCATTCATTAATTCATCCATTCCTCCAGCCAGCAATTCATCCAGCCATCCATCCAGCCATCCATCCAGCCATCCATCCATCCATCCATCACTCCAGCCAGCCATCCATCCAGCCATCCATCCATCCATCCATCCCTCCAGCCAGTCATCCAACCAGCCATCCATCCATACAGCCATCCATCCAGCCATCCATCCATCCCTCCAGCCAGCCATTCATCCAGCCATCCATCCATTCAGCCATCCATTCAGCCATCCAACCATCCATCCCTCCAGCAAGCCATCCATCCAGCCATCCATTCATCCAGCCATCCATCCAGCCATCCATCCATCCATCCAACCCTCCAGCCAGCCATCCATCCAGCCATCCCTCCATCCAGCCATCCATCCAGCCATCCAAACATTCATCCATCTCTCCAGCCAGCCATACATCCAGGCATCCATCCATCCATCCAGCCATCCATCCATCCATCCATCCCTCCTTCCAGCCAGTCATTAAGCCATCCATCCATCCAGCCATCCATCCAGCCATCCATCCCTCCAGCCAGCCAGCCATCCAGCCATCCCTCCATCCAGCCATCCATCCAGCCATCCATCCATCCATCCCTCCAGCCAGCCAACCATCCAGCCATCCCTCCATCCAGCTATCCATCCATCCATCCATCCCACCAGCCAGCCAGCCATCCATCCCTCCAGCCAGCCATCCATCAAGCCATCCATCCATCCAGCCGTCCATTCAGCCATCCATCCTTCCATCCATCCCTTCAGCATGCCAGCCATCCAGCCATCCATCCATCCAGCCATCCATCCAGCCATCCATCCATCCATCCCTCCAGCCAGGCATTCATCCAGCCATCCATCCATTCAGCCATCCATCCAGCCATCCATCCATCCATCCATCCCTCCAGCCAGCCATCCATCCAGCCATCCATCCGTCCAGCCATCCATCCATCCATCCATCCATCCATCCATCCATCCCTCCAGCCAGCCATCCATCCAGCCATCCATCCTTCCAGCCATCCATCCAGCCATCCATCCATCAATCCATCCCTCCAGCCAGCCATGCATCCAGCCCTCCCTCCATCCAGCTATCCATCCATTCATCCATCCCACCAGCCAGCCATCCATCCAGCCATCCATCCAGCTATCCATCCAGCCATCCATTCATCAATCCATTCCTCCAGCCAGCCATCCATCAAGCCATCCATCCATCCAGCCGTCCATTCAGTCATCCATCCATCCATCCATCCCTTCAGCCTGCCAGCCATCCAGCCATCCATCCATCCAGCCATCCATTCAGCCATCCATCCATCCATCCATCCCTCCAGCCAGCCATTCATCCAGCCATCCATCCATTCAGCCATCCATCCAGCAACCATCCATCCATCCATCCCTCCAGCCAGCCATCCATCCAGCCATCCATCCGTCCAGCCATCCATCCATCCATCCCTCCAGCCAGCCATCCATCCAGCCATCCATCCTTCCAGCCATCCATCCAGCCACCCATCCATCCATCCAGCCAGCCATCCATCCAGCCAACCATGCAGCCATCCATCCATCAGTCCATTCCTCCAGCCAGCCATGCATCCAGCCATCCTTCCATCCAGCCATCCATCCAGACATCCATCCATGACTCCATCCCTCCAGCCAGCCATCCATCCAGCCATCCATCCGTCCAGACATCCATCCATCCATCCATCCATCCATCCATCCATTCCTCCAGCCAGCCATCCATCCAGCCATCCATCCTTCCAGCCATCCATCCAGCCATCCATCCATCCAACCATCCCTCCAGCCAGCCATCCATCCAGCCAGCCATCCAGCCATCCATCCATCAATCTATCCCTCCAGCTTGCCATGCATCCAGCCATCCTTCCATCCAGCCACCCATCCAGACATCCATCCATGACTCCATCCCTCCAGCCAGCCATCCATCCATCCATCGATCTAGCCATCCATTCAGCCATCCATCCATCCATCCATCACTGCAGCCCGCCAGCCATCCAGCCTTCCATCCATCCAGCCATCCGTCCAGCCATTCATTAATCCATCCATTCCTCCAGCCAGCAATCCATCCATCCATCCATCCAGCCATCCATCCAGCCATCCATCCATCCATCCATCACTCCAGCCAGCCATCCATCCAGCCATCCATCCATCCAGCCATCCATCGAGCCATCCATCCATCCATCCCTCCAGCCAGCCATCCGTCCAGCCATCCATCCATCCAGCCATCCATCCATCCATCCATCCATCCATCCATCCCTCCAGCCAGCCATCCATCCGGACATCCATCCATCCCTCCAGCCAGCCATCCATCCAGCCATCCCTCCATCCAGCCATCCATCCAGCCATCCATGCATTCATCCATCTCTCCATCCAGCCATCCATCCAGCCATTCATCCATCCATCCATTCCTCCAGCTATCCAGCCATCCATCCATCAATCCATCCCTCCAGCCAGCCATGCATCCAGCCCTCCCTCCATCCAGCTATCCATCCATCCATCCATCCCACCAGCCAGCCATCCATCCAGCCATCCATCCAGCTATCCATCCAGCCATCCATTCATCAATCCATTCCTCCAGCCAGCCATCCATCAAGCCATCCATCCATCCAGCCGTCCATTCAGCCATCCATCCATCCATCCATCCCTTCAGCCTGCCAGCCATCCAGCCATCCATCCATCCAGCCATCCATTCAGCCATCCATCCATCCATCCATCCCTCCAGCCAGCCATTCATCCAGCCATCCATCCATTCAGCCATCCATCCAGCAACCATCCATCCATCCATCCCTCCAGCCAGCCATCCATCCAGCCATCCATCCGTCCAGCCATCCATCCATCCATCCATCCATCCCTCCAGCCAGCCATCCATCCAGCCATCCATCCTTCCAGCCATCCATCCAGCCACCCATCCATCCATCCAGCCAGCCATCCATCCAGCCAACCATGCAGCCATCCATCCATCAGTCCATTCCTCCAGCCAGCCATGAATCCAGCCATCCTTCCATCCAGCCATCCATCCAGACATCCATCCATGACTCCATCCGTCCAGCCAGCCATCCATCCATCCATCGATCTAGCCATCCATTCAGCCATCCATCCATCCATCCATCCCTGCAGCCATCCATCCAGCCTTCCATCCATCCAGCCAACCGTCCAGCCATTCATTAATCCATCCATTCCTCCAGCCAGCAATCCATCCAGCCATCCATTCAGCCATCCATCCAGCCATCCATCCATCCATTCATTACTCCAGCCAGCCATCCAACCAGCCATCCATCCATCGAGCCATCCATCGAGCCATCCATCCATCCATCCCTCCAGCCAGCCATCCATCCATCCATCCAGCCATCCATCCCTCCAGCCAGCCAACCATCCAACCATCCCTCCATCCAGCTATCCATCCATCAATCCATCCCACAAGCCAGCCATCCATCCAGGCATCCATCCAGCTATCCATCCAGCCATCCATTCATCAATCCATCCCTCCAGCCAGCCATCCATCAAGCCATCCATCCATCCAGCCGTCCATTCAGCCATCCATCCATCCATCCATCCCTTCAGCCTGCCAGCCATCCATCCATCCATCCATCCAGCCATCCATCAAGCCAACCATCTATCCAGCCATCCATCCATCCATCCATCCATCCATCCATCCATCCATCCCGCCAGCGAGTCATCCATCCAGCCATCCATCCATCCAGCCATCCATCCTGCCATCCATCCACCCATCCATCCCTCCAGCCAGCCATTCATTCAGCCATCCATCCATCCAGCCATCCAACCAGCTATCCATCCATCCATCCATCCATCCCTCTAGCAAGCCATCCATCCAGCCATCCAGCCATCCATCCAGCCATCCATCCATCCATCCATCCCTCCAGCCAGCCATCCATCCAGCCATCCCACAATCCAGCCATCCATCCAGCCATCCATGCATTCCTCCATCTATCCATCAAGCCATCCATCCAGCCATTCATCCATCCATCCATACCTCCAGCCAGACAGCCATCCATCCATCCATCCATCCATCCTTCCATCCAGCCATCCATCCATCCATCCTTCCCTCCAGCCAGCCATCCATCCAGCCATCCATCCATCCAGCCGCCCATCCAGCCATCCATCCATCCATCCATCCCTCCAGCCAGTCATCCAACCAGCCATCCATCCATCCAGCCATCCATCCAGCCATCCAACCATCCATCCCTCCAGCAAGCCATCCATCCAGCCATCCATTCATCCAGCCATCCATCCAGCCATCCATCCATCCATCCATCCCTCCAGCCAGCCATCCATCCAGCCATCCCTCCATCCAGCCATCCATCCAGCCATCCAACCATTCATCCATCTCTCCAGCCAGCCATTTTTCCAGCCATCCATCCATCCATCCAGCCATCCATTCAGCAATCCATCCATCCATCCATCCCTTCAGCCATCCATCCATTCAGCCATCCATCCAGCCATCCATCCATCCATCCATCCCTCCAGCCAGCCATCCATCCAGCCATCCATCCGTCCAGACATCCATCCATCCATCCATCCATCCATCCATCCATCCCTCCAGCCAGCCATCCATCCAGCCAAACCATCCTTCCAGCCATCCATCCAGCCATCCATCCATCCAACCATCCCTCCAGCCAGCCAACCATCCAGCCAGCCATCCAGCCATCCATTCATCAATCCATCCCTCCAGCCAGCCATGCATCCAGCCATCCTTCCATCCAGCCATCCATCCAGACATCCATCCATGACTCCATCCCTCCAGCCAGCCATCCATCCATCCATCGATCTAGCCATCCATTCAGCCATCCATCCATCCATCCATCCCTGCATCCAGCCATCCATCCAGCCTTCCATCCATCCAGCCATCCGTCCAGCCATTCATTAATTCATCCATTCCTCCAGCCAGCAATTCATCCAGCCATCCATCCAGCCATCCATCCAGCCATCCATCCATCCATCCATCACTCCAGCCAGCCATCCATCCAGCCATCCATCCATCCATCCATCCCTCCAGCCAGTCATCCAACCAGCCATCCATCCATACAGCCATCCATCCAGCCATCCATCCATCCCTCCAGCCAGCCATTCATCCAGCCATCCATCCATTCAGCCATCCATTCAGCCATCCAACCATCCATCCCTCCAGCAAGCCATCCATCCAGCCATCCATTCATCCAGCCATCCATCCAGCCATCCATCCATCCATCCAACCCTCCAGCCAGCCATCCATCCAGCCATCCCTCCATCCAGCCATCCATCCAGCCATCCATTCAGCCATCCATCCAGCCATCCATCCATCCATTCATTACTCCAGCCAGCCATCCAACCAGCCATCCATCCATCGAGCCATCCATCGAGCCATCCATCCATCCATCCCTCCAGCCAGCCATCCATCCATCCATCCAGCCATCCATCCCTCCAGCCAGCCAACCATCCAACCATCCCTCCATCCAGCTATCCATCCATCAATCCATCCCACAAGCCAGCCATCCATCCAGGCATCCATCCAGCTATCCATCCAGCCATCCATTCATCAATCCATCCCTCCAGCCAGCCATCCATCAAGCCATCCATCCATCCAGCCGTCCATTCAGCCATCCATCCATCCATCCATCCCTTCAGCCTGCCAGCCATCCATCCATCCAGCCATCCATCAAGCCAACCATCTATCCAGCCATCCATCCATCCATCCATCCATCCATCCATCCATCCCGCCAGCGAGTCATCCATCCAGCCATCCATCCATCCAGCCATCCATCCTGCCATCCATCCACCCATCCATCCCTCCAGCCAGCCATTCATTCAGCCATCCATCCATCCAGCCATCCAACCAGCTATCCATCCATCCATCCATCCATCCCTCTAGCAAGCCATCCATCCAGCCATCCAGCCATCCATCCAGCCATCCATCCATCCATCCATCCCTCCAGCCAGCCATCCATCCAGCCATCCCACAATCCAGCCATCCATCCAGCCATCCATGCATTCATCCATCTATCCATCAAGCCATCCATCCAGCCATTCATCCATCCATCCATACCTCCAGCCAGACAGCCATCCATCCATCCATCCATCCATCCTTCCATCCAGCCATCCATCCATCCATCCTTCCCTCCAGCCAGCCATCCATCCAGCCATCCATCCATCCAGCCGCCCATCCAGCCATCCATCCATCCATCCATCCCTCCAGCCAGTCATCCAACCAGCCATCCATCCATCCAGCCATCCATCCAGCCATCCAACCATCCATCCCTCCAGCAAGCCATCCATCCAGCCATCCATTCATCCAGCCATCCATCCAGCCATCCATCCATCCATCCATCCCTCCAGCCAGCCATCCATCCAGCCATCCCTCCATCCAGCCATCCATCCAGCCATCCAACCATTCATCCATCTCTCCAGCCAGCCATTTTTCCAGCCATCCATCCATCCATCCAGCCATCCATTCAGCAATCCATCCATCCATCCATCCCTTCAGCCATCCATCCATTCAGCCATCCATCCAGCCATCCATCCATCCATCCATCCCTCCAGCCAGCCATCCATCCAGCCATCCATCCGTCCAGACATCCATCCATCCATCCATCCATCCATCCATCCCTCCAGCCAGCCATCCATTCAGCCAAACCATCCTTCCAGCCATCCATCCAGCCATCCATCCATCCAACCATCCCTCCAGCCAGCCAACCATCCAGCCAGCCATCCAGCCATCCATTCATCAATCCATCCCTCCAGCCAGCCATGCATCCAGCCATCCTTCCATCCAGCCATCCATCCAGACATCCATCCATGACTCCATCCCTCCAGCCAGCCATCCATCCATCCATCGATCTAGCCATCCATTCAGCCATCCATCCATCCATCCATCCCTGCATCCAGCCATCCATCCAGCCTTCCATCCATCCAGCCATCCGTCCAGCCATTCATTAATTCATCCATTCCTCCAGCCAGCAATTCATCCAGCCATCCATCCAGCCATCCATCCAGCCATCCATCCATCCATCCATCACTCCAGCCAGCCATCCATCCAGCCATCCATCCATCCATCCATCCCTCCAGCCAGTCATCCAACCAGCCATCCATCCATACAGCCATCCATCCAGCCATCCATCCATCCCTCCAGCCAGCCATTCATCCAGCCATCCATCCATTCAGCCATCCATTCAGCCATCCAACCATCCATCCCTCCAGCAAGCCATCCATCCAGCCATCCATTCATCCAGCCATCCATCCAGCCATCCATCCATCCATCCAACCCTCCAGCCAGCCATCCATCCAGCCATCCCTCCATCCAGCCATCCATCCAGCCATCCAAACATTCATCCATCTCTCCAGCCAGCCATACATCCAGGCATCCATCCATCCATCCAGCCATCCATCCATCCATCCATCCCTCCTTCCAGCCAGTCATTAAGCCATCCATCCATCCAGCCATCCATCCAGCCATCCATCCCTCCAGCCAGCCAGCCATCCAGCCATCCCTCCATCCAGCCATCCATCCAGCCATCCATCCATCCATCCCTCCAGCCAGCCAACCATCCAGCCATCCCTCCATCCAGCTATCCATCCATCCATCCATCCCACCAGCCAGCCAGCCATCCATCCCTCCAGCCAGCCATCCATCAAGCCATCCATCCATCCAGCCGTCCATTCAGCCATCCATCCTTCCATCCATCCCTTCAGCATGCCAGCCATCCAGCCATCCATCCATCCAGCCATCCATCCAGCCATCCATCCATCCATCCCTCCAGCCAGGCATTCATCCAGCCATCCATCCATTCAGCCATCCATCCAGCCATCCATCCATCCCTCCAGCCAGCCATCCATCCAGCCATCCATCCGTCCAGCCATCCATCCATCCATCCATCCATCCATCCATCCATCCCTCCAGCCAGCCATCCATCCAGCCATCCATCCTTCCAGCCATCCATCCAGCCATCCATCCATCAATCCATCCCTCCAGCCAGCCATGCATCCAGCCCTCCCTCCATCCAGCTATCCATCCATCCATCCATCCCACCAGCCAGCCATCCATCCAGCCATCCATCCAGCTATCCATCCAGCCATCCATTCATCAATCCATTCCTCCAGCCAGCCATCCATCAAGCCATCCATCCATCCAGCCGTCCATTCAGCCATCCATCCATCCATCCATCCCTTCAGCCTGCCAGCCATCCAGCCATCCATCCATCCAGCCATCCATTCAGCCATCCATCCATCCATCCATCCCTCCAGCCAGCCATTCATCCAGCCATCCATCCATTCAGCCATCCATCCAGCAACCATCCATCCATCCATCCCTCCAGCCAGCCATCCATCCAGCCATCCATCCGTCCAGCCATCCATCCATCCATCCATCCATCCCTCCAGCCAGCCATCCATCCAGCCATCCATCCTTCCAGCCATCCATCCAGCCATCCATCCATCCATCCAGCCAGCCATCCATCCAGCCAACCATGCAGCCATCCATCCATCAGTCCATTCCTCCAGCCAGCCATGCATCCAGCCATCCTTCCATCCAGCCATCCATCCAGACATCCATCCATGACTCCATCCCTCCAGCCAGCCATCCATCCATCCATCGATCTAGCCATCCATTCAGCCATCCATCCATCCATCCATCCCTGCAGCCATCCATCCAGCCTTCCATCCATCCAGCCAACCGTCCAGCCATTCATTAATCCATCCATTCCTCCAGCCAGCAATCCATCCAGCCATCCATTCAGCCATCCATCCAGCCATCCATCCATCCATTCATTACTCCAGCCAGCCATCCAACCAGCCATCCATCCATCGAGCCATCCATCGAGCCATCCATCCATCCATCCCTCCAGCCAGCCATCCATCCATCCATCCAGCCATCCATCCCTCCAGCCAGCCAACCATCCAACCATCCCTCCATCCAGCTATCCATCCATCACTCCAGCCAGCCATCCATCTAGCCATCCATCCATCCATCCATCCCTCCAGCCAGTCATCCAACCATCCATCCATCCATACAGCCATCCATCCAGCCATCCATCCATCCCTCCAGCCAGCCATTCATCCAGCCATCCATCCATTCAGCCATCCATTCAGCCATCCAACCATCCATCCCTCCAGCAAGCCATCCATCCAGCCATCCATTCATCCAGCCATCCATCCAGCCATCCATCCATCCATCCAACCCTCCAGCCAGCCATCCATCCAGCCATCCCTCCATCCAGCCATCCATCCAGCCATCCATTCAGCCATCCATCCAGCCATCCATCCATCCATTCATTACTCCAGCCAGCCATCCAACCAGCCATCCATCCATCGAACCATCCATCGAGCCATCCATCCATCCATCCCTCCAGCCAGCCATCCATCCATCCATCCAGCCATCCATCCCTCCAGCCAGCCAACCATCCAACCATCCCTCCATCCAGCTATCCATCCATCAATCCATCCCACAAGCCAGCCATCCATCCAGGCATCCATCCAGCTATCCATCCAGCCATCCATTCATCAATCCATCCCTCCAGCCAGCCATCCATCAAGCCATCCATCCATCCAGCCGTCCATTCAGCCATCCATCCATCCATCCATCCCTTCAGCCTGCCAGCCATCCATCCATCCATCCATCCAGCCATTCATCAAGCCAACCATCTATCCAGCCATCCATCCATCCATCCATCCATCCATCCATCCATCCCGCCAGCGAGTCATCCATCCAGCCATCCATCCATCCAGCCATCCATCCTGCCATCCATCCACCCATCCATCCCTCCAGCCAGCCATTCATTCAGCCATCCATCCATCCAGCCATCCAACCAGCTATCCATCCATCCATCCATCCATCCCTCTAGCAAGCCATCCATCCAGCCATCCAGCCATCCATCCAGCCATCCATCCATCCATCCATCCCTCCAGCCAGCCATCCATCCAGCCATCCCACAATCCAGCCATCCATCCAGCCATCCATGCATTCATCCATCTATCCATCAAGCCATCCATCCAGCCATTCATCCATCCATCCATACCTCCAGCCAGACAGCCATCCATCCATCCATCCATCCATCCTTCCATCCAGCCATCCATCCATCCATCCTTCCCTCCAGCCAGCCATCCATCCAGCCATCCATCCATCCAGCCGCCCATCCAGCCATCCATCCATCCATCCATCCCTCCAGCCAGTCATCCAACCAGCCATCCATCCATCCAGCCATCCATCCAGCCATCCAACCATCCATCCCTCCAGCAAGCCATCCATCCAGCCATCCATTCATCCAGCCATCCATCCAGCCATCCATCCATCCATCCATCCCTCCAGCCAGCCATCCATCCAGCCATCCCTCCATCCAGCCATCCATCCAGCCATCCAACCATTCATCCATCTCTCCAGCCAGCCATTTTTCCAGCCATCCATCCATCCATCCAGCCATCCATTCAGCAATCCATCCATCCATCCATCCCTTCAGCCATCCATCCATTCAGCCATCCATCCAGCCATCCAACCATCCATCCATCCCTCCAGCCAGCCATCCATCCAGCCATCCATCCGTCCAGACATCCATCCATCCATCCATCCATCCATCCATCCATCCCTCCAGCCAGCCATCCATCCAGCCAAACCATCCTTCCAGCCATCCATCCAGCCATCCATCCATCCAACCATCCCTCCAGCCAGCCAACCATCCAGCCAGCCATCCAGCCATCCATTCATCAATCCATCCCTCCAGCCAGCCATGCATCCAGCCATCCTTCCATCCAGCCATCCATCCAGACATCCATCCATGACTCCATCCCTCCAGCCAGCCATCCATCCATCCATCGATCTAGCCATCCATTCAGCCATCCATCCATCCATCCATCCCTGCATCCAGCCATCCATCCAGCCTTCCATCCATCCAGCCATCCGTCCAGCCATTCATTAATTCATCCATTCCTCCAGCCAGCAATTCATCCAGCCATCCATCCAGCCATCCATCCAGCCATCCATCCATCCATCCATCACTCCAGCCAGCCATCCATCCAGCCATCCATCCATCCATCCATCCCTCCAGCCAGTCATCCAACCAGCCATCCATCCATACAGCCATCCATCCAGCCATCCATCCATCCCTCCAGCCAGCCATTCATCCAGCCATCCATCCATTCAGCCATCCATTCAGCCATCCAACCATCCATCCCTCCAGCAAGCCATCCATCCAGCCATCCATTCATCCAGCCATCCATCCAGCCATCCATCCATCCATCCAACCCTCCAGCCAGCCATCCATCCAGCCATCCCTCCATCCAGCCATCCATCCAGCCATCCAAACATTCATCCATCTCTCCAGCCAGCCATACATCCAGGCATCCATCCATCCATCCAGCCATCCATCCATCCATCCATCCCTCCTTCCAGCCAGTCATTAAGCCATCCATCCATCCAGCCATCCATCCAGCCATCCATCCCTCCAGCCAGCCAGCCATCCAGCCATCCCTCCATCCAGCCATCCATCCAGCCATCCATCCATCCATCCCTCCAGCCAGCCAACCATCCAGCCATCCCTCCATCCAGCTATCCATCCATCCATCCATCCCACCAGCCAGCCAGCCATCCATCCCTCCAGCCAGCCATCCATCAAGCCATCCATCCATCCAGCCGTCCATTCAGCCATCCATCCTTCCATCCATCCCTTCAGCATGCCAGCCATCCAGCCATCCATCCATCCAGCCATCCATCCAGCCATCCATCCATCCATCCCTCCAGCCAGGCATTCATCCAGCCATCCATCCATTCAGCCATCCATCCAGCCATCCATCCCTCCATCCATCCCTCCAGCCAGCCATCCATCCAGCCATCCATCCGTCCAGCCATCCATCCATCCATCCATCCATCCATCCATCCCTCCAGCCAGCCATCCATCCAGCCATCCATCCTTCCAGCCATCCATCCAGCCATCCATCCAGCAATCCATCCCTCCAGCCAGCCATCCATCCCTCCATCCATCCCTCCAGCCAGCCATCCATCCAGCCATCCATCCGTCCAGCCATCCATCCATCCATCCATCCATCCATCCATCCCTCCAGCCAGCCATCCATCCAGCCATCCATCCTTCCAGCCATCCATCCAGCCATCCATCCAGCAATCCATCCCTCCAGCCAGCCATGCATCCAGCCCTCCCTCCATCCAGCTATCCATCCATCCATCCATCCCACCAGCCAGCCATCCATCCAGCCATCCATCCAGCTATCCATCCAGCCATCCATTCATCAATCCATTCCTCCAGCCAGCCATCCATCAAGCCATCCATCCATCCAGCCGTCCATTCAGCCATCCATCCATCCATCCATCCCTTCAGCCTGCCAGCCATCCAGCCATCCATCCATCCAGCCATCCATTCAGCCATCCATCCATCCATCCATCCCTCCAGCCAGCCATTCATCCAGCCATCCATCCATTCAGCCATCCATCCAGCAACCATCCATCCATCCATCCCTCCAGCCAGCCATCCATCCAGCCATCCATCCGTGCAGCCATCCATCCATCCATCCATCCATCCCTCCAGGCAGCCATCCATCCAGCCATCCATCCTTCCAGCCATCCATCCAGCCATCCATCCATCCATCCAGCCAGCCATCCATCCAGCCAACCATGCAGCCATCCATCCATCAGTCCATTCCTCCAGCCAGCCATGCATCCAGCCATCCTTCCATCCAGCCATCCATCCAGACATCCATCCATGACTCCATCCCTCCAGCCAGCCATCCATCCATCCATCGATCTAGCCATCCATTCAGCCATCCATCCATCCATCCATCCCTGCAGCCATCCATCCAGCCTTCCATCCATCCAGCCAACCGTCCAGCCATTCATTAATCCATCCATTCCTCCAGCCAGCAATCCATCCAGCCATCCATTCAGCCATCCATCCAGCCATCCATCCATCCATTCATTACTCCAGCCAGCCATCCAACCAGCCATCCATCCATCGAGCCATCCATCGAGCCATCCATCCATCCATCCCTCCAGCCAGCCATCCATCCATCCATCCAGCCATCCATCCCTCCAGCCAGCCAACCATCCAACCATCCCTCCATCCAGCTATCCATCCATCAATCCATCCCACAAGCCAGCCATCCATCCAGGCATCCATCCAGCTATCCATCCAGCCATCCATTCATCAATCCATCCCTCCAGCCAGCCATCCATCAAGCCATCCATCCATCCAGCCGTCCATTCAGCCATCCATCCATCCATCCATCCCTTCAGCCTGCCAGCCATCCATCCATCCATCCATCCAGCCATCCATCAAGCCAATCATCTATCCAGCCATCCATCCATCCATCCATCCATCCATCCATCCATCCCGCCAGCGAGTCATCCATCCAGCCATCCATCCATCCAGCCATCCATCCTGCCATCCATCCACCCATCCATCCCTCCAGCCAGCCATTCATTCAGCCATCCATCCATCCAGCCATCCAACCAGCTATCCATCCATCCATCCATCCATCCCTCTAGCAAGCCATCCATCCAGCCATCCAGCCATCCATCCAGCCATCCATCCATCCATCCATCCCTCCAGCCAGCCATCCATCCAGCCATCCCACAATCCAGCCATCCATCCAGCCATCCATGCATTCATCCATCTATCCATCAAGCCATCCATCCAGCCATTCATCCATCCATCCATACCTCCAGCCAGACAGCCATCCATCCATCCATCCATCCATCCTTCCATCCAGCCATCCATCCATCCATCCTTCCCTCCAGCCAGCCATCCATCCAGCCATCCATCCATCCAGCCGCCCATCCAGCCATCCATCCACCCATCCATCCCTCCAGCCAGTCATCCAACCAGCCATCCATCCATCCAGCCATCCATCCAGCCATCCATCCATCCATCCATCCATCCCTCCAGCCAGCCATTCATCCAGCCATCCATCCATTCAGCCATCCATCCAGCCATCCAACCATCCATCCCTCCAGCAAGCCATCCATCCAGCCATCCATTCATCCAGCCATCCATCCAGCCATCCATCCATCCATCCATCCCTCCAGCCAGCCATCCATCCAGCCATCCCTCCATCCAGCCATCCATCCAGCCATCCAACCATTCATCCAACTCTCCAGCCAGCCATTTTTCCAGCCATCCATCCATCCATCCAGCCATCCATTCAGCAATCCATCCATCCATCCATCCCTTCAGCCATCCATCCATTCAGCCATCCATCCAGCCATCCATCCATCCATCCATCACTCCAGCCAGCCATCCATCCAGCCATCCATCCGTCCAGACATCCATCCATCCATCCATCCATCCATCCCTCCAGCCAGCCATCCATCCAGCCAAACCATCCTTCCAGCCATCCATCCAGCCATCCATCCATCCAACCATCCCTCCAGCCAGCCAACCATCCAGCCAGCCATCCAGCCATCCATTCATCAATCCATCCCTCCAGCCAGCCATGCATCCAGCCATCCTTCCATCCAGCCATCCATCCAGACATCCATCCATGACTCCATCCCTCCAGCCAGCCATCCATCGATCTAGCCATCCATTCAGCCATCCATCCATCCATCCATCCCTGCATCCAGCCATCCATCCAGCCTTCCATCCATCCAGCCATCCGTCCAGCCATTCATTAATTCATCCATTCCTCCAGCCAGCAATTCATCCAGCCATCCATCCAGCCATCCATCCAGCCATCCATCCATCCATCCATCACTCCAGCCAGCCATCCATCCAGCCATCCATCCATCCATCCATCCCTCCAGCCAGTCATCCAACCAGCCATCCATCCATACAGCCATCCATCCAGCCATCCATCCATCCCTCCAGCCAGCCATTCATCCAGCCATCCATCCATTCAGCCATCCATTCAGCCATCCAACCATCCATCCCTCCAGCAAGCCATCCATCCAGCCATCCATTCATCCAGCCATCCATCCAGCCATCCATCCATCCATCCAACCCTCCAGCCAGCCATCCATCCAGCCATCCCTCCATCCAGCCATCCATCCAGCCATCCAAACATTCATCCATCTCTCCAGCCAGCCATACATCCAGGCATCCATCCATCCATCCAGCCATCCATCCATCCCTCCTTCCAGCCAGTCATTAAGCCATCCATCCATCCAGCCATCCATCCAGCCATCCATCCCTCCAGCCAGCCAGACATCCAGCCATCCCTCCATCCAGCGATCCATCCAGCCATCCATCCATCCATCTCTCCAGCCAGCCAACCATCCAGCCATCCCTCCATCCAGCTATCCATCCATCCATCCATCCCACCAGCCAGCCAGCCATCCATCCCTCCAGCCAGCCATCCATCAAGCCATCCATCCATCCAGCCGTCCATTCAGCCATCCATCCTTCCATCCATCCATTCAGCATGCCAGCCATCCAGCCATCCATCCATCCAGCCATCCATCCAGCCATCCATCCATCCATCCCTCCAGCCAGGCATTCATCCAGCCATCCATCCATTCAGCCATCCATCCAGCCATCCATCCATCCATCCATCCCTCCAGCCAGCCATCCATCCAGCCATCCATCCGTCCAGCCATCCATCCATCCATCCATCCATCCATCCCTCCAGCCAGCCATCCATCCAGCCATCCATCCTTCCAGCCATCCATCCAGCCATCCATCCATCCAACCATCCCTCCAGCCAGCCATCCATCCAGCCAGCCATCCAGCCATCCATCCATCAATCCATCCCTCCAGCCATCCTTCCATCCAGCCATCCATCCAGCCATCCATCCATGACTCCATCCCTCCAGCCAGCCATCCATCCATCCATCGATCTTGCCTTCCTTTCAGCCATCGATCCATCCATCCATCTCTGCAGCCAGCCATCCATCCAGCCTTCCATCCATCCAGCCATCCGTCCAGCCATTCATTAATCCATCCATTCCTCCAGCCAGCAATTCATCCAGCCATCCATCCAGCCATCCATCCAGCCATCCATCCATCCATCCATCACTCCAGCCAGCCATCCATCCAGCCATCCATCCATCCAGCCATCCATCGAGCCATCCATCCATCCCTCCAGCCAGCCATCCGTCCAGCCATCCATCCATCCAGCCATCCATCCATCCATCCATCCATCCAGCCAGCCATCCATCCGGACATCCATCAATCCAGCCATCCATCCCTCCAGCCAGCCATCCATCCAGCCATCCCTCCATCAGGCCATCCATCCAGCCATCCATGCATTCATCCATCTCTCCATCCAGCCATCCATCCAGCCATTCATCCATCCATCCATACCTCCAGACATCCAGCCATCCATCCATCAATCCATCCCTCCAGCCATCCCTCCATCCAGCTATTCATCCATCCATCCATCCCACCAGCCAGCCATCCATCCAGCCATCCATCCAGCTATCCATCCAGCCATCCATTCATCAATCCATTCCTCCAGCCAACCATCCATCAAGGCATCCATCCATCCCGCCGTCCATTCAGCCATCCATCCACCCATCCATCCCTTCAGCCTGCCAGCCATCCAGCCATCCATCCATCCAGCCATCCATCCAGCCATCCGTCCATCCATCCATCCCTCCAGCCAGCCATTCATCCAGCCATCCATCCATTCAGCCATCCATCCATCCATCCATCCATCCATCCATCCCTCCAGCCAGCCATCCATCCAGCCATCCATCCTTCCAGACATCCATCCAGCCATCCATCCATCCATCCATCCCTCCAGCCAGCCATCCATCCAGCCAGCCATCCAGCCATCCATCCATCAATCCATCCCTCCAGCCTGGAGGGATGGATGGATGGATGGATGGCTGGATGGATGGCTGGTTGGATGGATGGATGGCTGGATGGATGACTCGCTGGCGGGATGGATGGATGGATGGATGGCTGGATGGATGGCTGGATGGATGGAAGCCTGGATGGATGGCTGGATGGATGGATGGATGGATGGCTGGATGGATGGATGGCTGGATGGATGGATAGCTGGATGGCTGGAAGGCTGGATGGATGGATGGCTGGATGGATGGCTGGATGGATGGATGGATGGATGGATGGATGGATGGATGGCTGGATGGATGGCTGGATGGAGGGATAGCTGGAGGGATGGATGGATGGCTGGATGGATGGCTGGATGGATGGATGGCTGGATGGATTGCTGGCTGGATGGATGGCTGCCTGGAGGGATGGATGGATGGATGGCTGAATGGATGGCTGGATGGATGGATGGCTGGATGGCTGGCTGGCTGGAGAGATGGATGGATGGATGGCTGGATGGACGACTGGATGGATGGAAGGCTGTATGGATGGCTGGCTGGAGGGATGGATTGATGGATAGATGGCTGGATGGATGGCTGGATGGATGGATGGCTGGATGGATGGCTGGCTGGAGGGATGGATGGGTGGCTGGACGGAGGGATGGCTGGATGGTTGGCTGGCTGGAGGGATGGATGGATGGATGGCTGGATGGATGTCTGGATGGAGGGATGGCTGGATGGATGGCTGGCTGGAGGGATGGATGGATGGATGGATGGCTGGATGGATGGCTGGATGGATGGATGGCTTAATGACTGGCTGGCTGGAGGTATGGATGGATGGATGGCTGGATGGATGGATGGCTGGATGGATAGCTGGATAGAGGGATGGCTGGATGGATGGCTGGTGGAGGGATGGATGGATGGATGGATGGCTGGATGGATGGCTGAATGGATGGATGGCTGGCTGAAGGGATGGATGGATGGATGGATGGATGGCTGAATGGATGGCAGGATGGATGGATAGCTGGATGGATGGCTGGCTGGAGGGATGGATGAATGGATGGATGGCTGGATGGATGGCTGGATGGCTGGATGGCTGGATGGATGGCTGGCTGGGCGGGTGGATTGATGGATGGATGGCTGGATGGATGGCTGGATGGATGGATGCATGGATGGATTGCTGGCTGGAGGTATGGTTGGATGGATGAATGGATGGATGGATGGCTGGATGGAGAGATGGATGAATGCATGGATGGCTGGATGGATGGCTGGATGGAGGGATGGTTGGATGGATGGCTGGCTGGAGGGATGGCTGGATGGATGGCTTGCTGGAGGGATGGATGGATGGCTGGATGGATTGCTGGATGGGTGGATGGCTGGATGAATGGTTGGCTGGAGGGATGGATGGATGGATGGATGGCTGGATGGATGGCTGGATGGATGGATGGCTGGATGGATGACTCGCTGGCGGGATGGATGGATGGATGGATGGCTGGATGGATGGCTGGATGCCTGGATGGATGGCTGGATGGATGGATGGATGGATGGCTGGATGGATGGATGGCTGGATGGATGGATAGCTGGATGGCTGGAAGGCTGGATGGATGGATGTCTTGATGGATGGCTGGATGGATGGATGGATGGATGGATGGCTGGATGGATGGCTGGATGGAGGGATAGCTGGAGGGATGGATGGATGGCTGGATGGATGGCTGGTTGGAGGGATGGATTGATGGATAGATGGCTGGATGGATGGCTGGATGGATGGATGGCTGGATGGGTGGCTGGCTGGAGGGATGGATGGATGGATGGGTGGCTGGACGAGGGATGGCTGGATGGTTGGCTGGCTGGAGGGATGGATAGATGGCTGGCTGGATGGATGTCTGGATGGAGGGATGGCTGGATGGATGGATGGCTGGATGGATGGCTGGCAGGAGGGATGCATGGATGGATGGATGGCTGGATGGATGGCTGGCTGGATCGATGGATGAATGGATGGCTGGATGGATGGATGGCCGAATGGTTGGCTGGCTGGATGGATGGATGGCTGGATGGATGGCTGGCTGGATGGATGGATTGATGGATGGATGGCTTGATGGATGGCTGGACGGATGGATGGCTAGATGGATTGCAGGCTGAAGGGATGAATGGATGGATGGATGGTTGGATGGACGGCTGGATGGATGGATGGCTGGATGGATGGCTGGCTGGAGGGATGGATTGATGGGTAGATGGCTGGATGGATAGCTGAATGGATGGCTGGATGGATGGTTGGCTGGTGGGATGGATGGATGGATAGATGGATGGATGGAGGGATGGCTGGATGGTTGGCTGGCTGGTGGGATGGATGGATGGCTGGATGGATGGCTGGATGGAGTGGAGGGATGGCTGGATGGATGGCTGGCTGAAGGGATGGATGGCTGGATGGATGGCTGGATGGATGGATGGATGGATGGATGGCTTAATGACTGGCTGGCTGGAGGGATGGATGGATGGATGGATGGCTGGATGGATGGCTGGCTGGATGGATGGCTGGATGCATGGCTGGCTGGAGAGATGGATGAATGGTTGGATGGCTGGATGGATGGCTGTATGGAGGGATGGCTGGATGGATGGCTGGCTGGAGTGACGGATGGATGCATGGCTGGATGGATGGCTGTATGGAGGGATGGCTGGATGGAAGGCTGGCTGAATGGATGGATGGCTGGATGGATGGATGGATGGATGGACGGATGGATGGAGGGATGGCTGGATGGATGGCTGGCTGGAGGGATGGATGGATGGATGGATGGCTGGATGGATGGATGGAGGAATGGTTGGATGGATGTTTGACTGGAGGGATGGATGGATGGATGGATGGCTGGATGGATGGCTTGATGAATGGATGGCTGGATGGACGATTGGCTGGAGGGATGGATGGATGGATGGCTGGATGGATGGCTGGATGGATGGATGGATGGATTGCTTGAAGGATAGCTGGATGGAGGGATGGCAGGATGGATGGCTGGCCGGAGGGATGGCTGGATGGCTGGATGGATGGCTGGATGGATGGATGGCTTAATGGCTGGCTGGCTGGAGGGATGGATGGATGGATGGATGGCTGGATGAATGGCTGAATGGATGGATGGCTGGATGTATGGCTGGGTGGAGAGATGGATGGATCGATGGATGGCTGGATGGATGGCTTAATGGATGGATGGCTGGATGAATGGCTGGCTGGAGGGATGGATGGATGAATGGCTGGATGGATGGCTGGATGGATGGATGGATGGATGGATGGCTGGATGGATGGCTGGATGGAGGGATAGCTGGAGGGATGGATGGATGGCTGGATGGATGGATGGCTAGAGGGATGGATTGATGGATAGATGGCTGGATGGATGGCTGGATGGGTGGATGGCTGGATGGATGGCTGGCTGCAGGGATGGATGGATGGATGGGTGGCTGGACGGAGGGATGGCTGGATGGTTGGCTGGCTGGATGGATGTCTGGATGGAGGGATGGCTGGATGGATGGATGGCTGGATGGATGGCTGGCAGGAGGGATGGATGGATGGCTGGATGGATGGCTGGCTGGAGCGATGGATGAATGGATGGCTGGATGGATGGATGGCCGAATGGTTGGCTGGCTGGATGGATGGATGGCTGGATGGATGGCTGGCTGGATGGATGGATTGATGGATGGATGGCTTGATGGATGGCTGGACGGATGGATGGCTAGATGGATTGCAGGCTGAAGGGATGAATGGATGGATGGATGGCTGGATGGACGGCTGGATGGATGGATGGCTGGATGGATGGCTGGCTGGAGGGATGGATTGATGGGTAGATGGCTGGATGGATAGCTGAATGGATGGCTGGATGGATGGTTGGCTGGTGGGATGGATGGATGGATGGATGGCTGGATGGAGGGATGGCTGGATGGTTGGCTGGCTGGTGGGATGGATGGATGGCTGGATGGATGGCTGGATGGAGGGATGGCTGGATGGATGGCTGGCTGAAGGGATGGATGGCTGGATGGATGGCTGGATGGATGGATGGATGGATGGATTGATGGCTTAATGACTGGCTGGCTGGAGGGATGGATGGATGGATGGATGGCTGGATGTATGGCTGGCTGGAGAGATGGATGAATGGTTGGATGGCTGGATGGATGGCTGTATGGAGGGATGGCTGGATGGATGGCTGGCTGGAGTGACGGATGGATGCATGGCTGGATGGATGGCTGTATGGAGTGATGGCTGGATGGAAGGCTGGCTGAATGGATGGATGGCTGGATGGATGGATGGATGGACGGATGGATGGAGGGATGGCTGGATGGATGGCTGGCTGGAGGGATGGATGGATGGATGGCTGGATGGATGGCTGGATGGAGGAATGGCTGGATGGATGGTTGACTGGAGAGATGGATGGATGGATGGATGGCTGGATGGATGGCTTGATGAATGGATGGCTGGATGGACGATTGGCCGGAGGGATGGATGGATGGATCGCTGGATGGATGGCTGGATGGATGGATGGATGGATGGCTGGAAGGATAGCTGGATGGAGGGATGGCTGGATGGATGGCTGGCCGGAGGGATGGATGGATGGCTGGATGGATGGCTGGATGGATGGATGGCTTAATGGCTGGCTGGCTGGAGGGATGGATGGATGGATGGATGGCTGGATGAATGGCTGAATGGATGGATGGCTGGATGTATGGCTGGGTGGAGAGATGGATGGATCGATGGATGGCTGGATGGATGGCTTAATGGATGGATGGCTGGATGAATGGCTGGCTGGAGGGATGGGTGGATGGATGGCTGGATGGATGGCTGGATGGATGAATGGCTGGATGGATGAATGGCTGGAGGGATGGATGGATGGATGGATGGCTGGATGGATTGCTGGATGGATGGATGGATGGACGGATGGCTGGAAGGATGGCTGGCTGGAGGGATGGATGGATGGCTGGATGGATGGCTGGATGGATGGATGGCTGGATGGATGGCTGGCTGGAGGAATGGATGGATGGATGGATGGCCGGATGGATGGCTGGATGGATGAATGGTTGGATGGATGGCTGTCAGGAGGGATGGATGGATGGATGGATGGCTGAATGGTTGGCTGGATGGATGGATGGCTGGATGGATGGCTGGCTGGAGGGATTGATGGATGGATGAATGGCTGGATGGACGGCTGGATGGATGGATGGCTGGATGGACGGCTGGCTGGAGGGATGGATGGATGGATGGCTGGCTGGATGGATGGCTGGATGGATGGCTGGCTGGAGGGATGGATGAATGGATGGCTGGATGGATGGCTGGCTGGAGGGATGGATTGAAGAATGGATGGCTGGATGGATAGCTGGATGTATGGCTGGATGGATGGCTGGCTGGTGGGATGGATGGATGGATGGATGGATGGATGGAGGGATGGCTGGATGGTTGGCTGGCTGGAGGGATGGATGGATGGATGGATGGATGGCTGGATGGATGGCTGGATGGAGGGATGGCTGGATGGATGGCTGGCTGGAGGGATGGATGGCTGGATGGATGGCTGGATGGATGGCTGGATGGTTAGATGGCTTAATGACTGGCTGGCTGGAGGGATGGAAGGATGGCTGGATGGATGGCTGTATGGATGGATGGCTGGATGTATGGCTGGCTGGAGAGATGGATGAATGGTTGGAAGACTGGATGGATGGCTGGATGGAGGGATGGCTGGATGGATGACTGGCTGGAGGGATGGATGGATGGATGGTTGGATGAATGGCTGGATGGATGGATGGCTTGATGGATGGCTTGCTGGAGGGATGGATGGATGGATGGCTGGATGGATGGCTGGATGGATGGATGACTGAATGAAGGCTGGCTCGAGTGATGGATGGATTGATGGCTGGATGGATGGCTTGATGGATGGATGGCTGGATGGATGACTGGATGGAGGGATGGATGGATGGATGGATGGCTGGATGGGGGGCTGAATGGATGGATGGCTGGATGGATGGCTGGCTGGAAGGAAGGATGGATGGATGGATGGCTGGATGGATGGCTGGATGGATGGATGGATGGTTGGATGGATGGATGGCTGGATGGATGGATGGCTGGATGGATGTCTGGCTGGATGGATGGCTGGCTGGAGGGATGGATGGATGGATGGCTGGATGGATGGATGGCCGAAAGGATGGCTGGCTGAAGGGATGGATGGATGGATGGATGGCTGAAAGGATGGCTGGATGGATGGATGGCTGGATGGATGGCTGGCTGGAGGGAAGGATGAATGGATGGATGGCTGGATGGATGGCTGGATGGCAGGATGACTGGATGGATGACTGGCTGGGCGGGTGGATTGATGGATGGATGGCTGGATGGATGGCTGGATGGATGGATGGATGGCTGGCTGGAGGTATGGATGGATGGATGAATGGCAGGATGGATGGCTGGAAGGAGAGATGGATGAATGCATGGATGGCTGGATGGATGGCTGGATGGAGGGATGGCTGGATGGATGGCTGGCTGGAGGGATGGATGGATGGACGGATGGCTGGATGGCTGGCTGAATGGATGGATGGCTGGATGGATGGCTTGCTGGAGGGATGGATGGATGGATGGATGGATGGCTGGATGGATGGCTGGATGGATGGATGGCTGGATGAATGGCTGGCTGGATGGATGGCTGGATGGCTGGATGGCTGGATGGATGACTCGCTGGCGGGATGGATGGATGGATGGATGGCTGAATGGATGGCTGGATGGATGGATGCCTGGATGGATGGCTGGATGGATGGATGGATGGATGGATGGCTGGATGGATGGATGGCTGGATGGATGGATGGCTGGATGGCTGGAAGGCTGGATGGATGGATGGTTGGATGGATGGCTGGATGGATGGATGGATGGATGGATGGCTGGATGGATGGCGGGATGGAGGGATAGCTGGAGATATGGACGGATGGCTGGATGGATGGCTGGAAGGATGGATGGCTGGATGAATTGCTGGCTGGAGGAATGGATGGATGGATGGATGGCTGGATGGATGGCAGGATGGATGGATGGCTGGATGGATGGCTGGCTGGAGGGATGGATGGATGGATGGATAGCTGAATGGATGGCTGGATGGATGGATGGCTGGATGGATGACTGGCTGGAGGGATGGATGGAAGGATGGCTGGATGGATGGAGGGCTGGATGGATGGCTGGCTGGAGGGATGGATTGATGGATGGATGGCTGGATGGATGGCTGGATGGATGGATGGCTGGATGGATGGCTGGCTGGAGGGATGGATGGATGGATGTGTGGCTGGATGGAGGGATGGTTGGATGGTTGGCTGGCTGGAGGGATGGATGGATGGATGGATGGCTGGATGGATATCTGGATGGAGGGATGGCTGGATGGATGACTGGCTGGAGGGATGGATGGATGGATGGATGGATGGCTGGATGGATGGCTGGATGGATGGCTGGATCGATGGATGGCTGGATATATGGCTGGCTGGAGGGATGGATGGATGGATGGATGGCTGGATGGATAGTTGGATAGAGGGATGGCTGGATGGATGGCTGGCTGGAGGGATGGATGGATGGATGGATGGCTGGATGGATGGCTGAATGGATGGATGGCTGGATGGATGGCTGGCTGGAGGGATGGATGGCTGAATGGATGGATGGCTGGATGAATGGCTGCTTGGAGGATGGATGGATGGCTGGATGGCTGGATGAATGGCTGGATGGATGGATGGCTGGATGGATGGCTGGATGGATGACTGGCTGGAAGGATGGATGGATGAATGGATGGCTAGATGGATGGCTGGATGGATGGATGGCTGGATGGATGGCTGGCTGGAGGGATGGATGGATGGATGGATGGCTGGATGGATGGCTGGATGGATGGATGCCTGGATGGATGGCTGGCTGGAGGGATGGATGGGTGGATGGATGGCTGGATGGATGGCTGGATGGATGGATGGCTCGCTGGATGGATGGATTGATGGATGGATGGCTGGATGGATGGCTGGATGGATGGATGGCTGGATGGATGACAGGCTGAAGGGATGAATGGATGGATGGATGGCTGGATGGACGGCTGGATGGATGGATGGCTGGATGGATGGCTGGCTGGAGGGATGGATTGATGGATGGATGGCTGGATGGATAGCTGGATGGATGGCTGGATGGATGGCTGGCTGGTGGGATGGATGGATGGATGGATGGCTGGAGGGATGGATGGCTGGATGGATGGCTGGATGGATGGCTGGATGGTTGGATGGCTTAATGACTGGCTGGCTGGAGGGATGGATGGATGGCTGGATGGATGGCTGGATGGATGGATGGCTGGATGTATGGCTGGCTGGAGAGATGGCTGGATGGATGACTGGCTGGAGGGATGGATGGATGGATGGATGGATGGACGGCTGGATGGATGGATGGCTTGATGGATGGCTTGCTGGAGGGATGGATGGATGGATGGCTGGATGGATGGATGACTGGATGAAGGCTGGCTCGAGTGATGGATGGATTGATGGCTGGATGGATGGCTTGATGGATGTATGGCTGGATGGATGACTGGCTGGAGGGATGGATGGATGGAGGGATGGCTGGATGGGGGGCTGAATGGAAGGATGGCTGGATGGATGGCTGGCTGGAAGGAAGGATGGATGGATGGATGGCTGGATGGATGGCTGGATGGAAGGCTGGCTGGAGGAACGGATGAATGGATGGATGGATGGATGGATGGCTGAATGAATGGCTGGATGGATGGCAGGATGGATGGATGGCTGGATGGATGGCTGGCTGGAGGAACGGATGAATGGATGGATGGATGGATGGATGGCTGAATGGATGGCTGGATGGATGGCAGGATGGATGGATGGCTGGATGGATGGCTGGCTGGAGGAACGGATGAATGGATGGATGGATGGATGGATGGCTGAATGGATGGCTGGATGGATGGCAGGATGGCTGGATGGATGGCTGGCTGGAGGAACGGATGAATGGATGGATGGATGGATGGATGGATGGATGGTTGGATGGATGGATGGCTGGATGGATGGATGGCTGGATGGATGGCTGGATGGATGGATGGCTGGCTGGAGGGATGGATGGATGGATGGCTGGATAGATGGATGGCCGAATGGATGGCTGGCTGAAGGGATGGATGGATGGATGGATGGCTGAAAGGATGGCTGGATGTATGGATGGCTGGATGGATGGCTGGCTGGAGGGATGGATGAATGGATGGATGGCTGGATGGATGGCTGGATGGCAGGATGACTGGATGGATGGCTGGCTGGGCGGGTGGATTGATGGATGGATGGCTGGATGGATGGCTGGATGGATGGATGGATGGATGGCTGGCTGGCTGGAGGTATGGATGGATGGATGAATGGCAGGATGGATGGCTGTTTGGCGAGATGGATGAATGCATGGATGGCTGGATGGATGGCTGGATGGAGGGATGGCTGGATGGATGGCTGGCTGGAGGGATGGATGGATGGACGGATGGCTGGATGGCTGGCTGAATGGATGGATGGCTGGATGGATGGCTTGCTGGAGGGATGGATGGATGGATGGATGGATGGATGGCTGGATGGATGGCTGGATGGATGGATGGCTGGATGGATGGCTGGCTGGAGGGAAGGATGAATGGATGGATGGCTGGATGGATGGCTGGATGGCAGGATGACTGGATGGATGACTGGCTGGGCGGGTGGATTGATGGATGGATGGCTGGATGGATGGCTGGATGGATGGATGGATGGCTGGCTGGAGGTATGGATGGATGGATGAATGGCAGGATGGATGGCTGGAAGGAGAGATGGATGAATGCATGGATGGCTGGATGGATGGCTGGATGGAGGGATGGCTGGATGGATGGCTGGCTGGAGGGATGGATGGATGGACGGATGGCTGGATGGCTGGCTGAATGGATGGATGGCTGGATGGATGGCTTGCTGGAGGGATGGATGGATGGATGGATGGATGGCTGGATGGATGGCTGGATGGATGGATGGCTGGATGAATGGCTGGCTGGATGGATGGCTGGATGGCTGGATGGCTGGATGGATGACTCGCTGGCGGGATGGATGGATGGATGGATGGCTGAATGGATGGCTGGATGGATGGATGCCTGGATGGATGGCTGGATGGATGGATGGATGGATGGATGGCTGGATGGATGGATGGCTGGATGGATGGATGGCTGGATGGCTGGAAGGCTGGATGGATGGATGGTTGGATGGATGGCTGGATGGATGGATGGATGGATGGATGGCTGGATGGATGGCGGGATGGAGGGATAGCTGGAGATATGGACGGATGGCTGGATGGATGGCTGGAAGGATGGATGGCTGGATGAATTGCTGGCTGGAGGAATGGATGGATGGATGGATGGCTGGATGGATGGCAGGATGGATGGATGGCTGGATGGATGGCTGGCTGGAGGGATGGATGGATGGATGGATAGCTGAATGGATGGCTGGATGGATGGATGGCTGGATGGATGACTGGCTGGAGGGATGGATGGAAGGATGGCTGGATGGATGGATGGCTGGATGGATGGCTGGCTGGAGGGAAGGATGAATGGATGGATGGCTGGATGGATGGCTGGATGGCAGGATGACTGGATGGATGACTGGCTGGGCGGGTGGATTGATGGATGGATGGCTGGATGGATGGCTGGATGGATGGATGGATGGCTGGCTGGAGGTATGGATGGATGGATGAATGGCAGGATGGATGGCTGGAAGGAGAGATGGATGAATGCATGGATGGCTGGATGGATGGCTGGATGGAGGGATGGCTGGATGGATGGCTGGCTGGAGGGATGGATGGATGGACGGATGGCTGGATGGCTGGCTGAATGGATGGATGGCTGGATGGATGGCTTGCTGGAGGGATGGATGGATGGATGGATGGATGGCTGGATGGATGGCTGGATGGATGGATGGCTGGATGAATGGCTGGCTGGATGGATGGCTGGATGGCTGGATGGCTGGATGGATGACTCGCTGGCGGGATGGATGGATGGATGGATGGCTGAATGGATGGCTGGATGGATGGATGCCTGGATGGATGGCTGGATGGATGGATGGATGGATGGATGGCTGGATGGATGGATGGCTGGATGGATGGATGGCTGGATGGCTGGAAGGCTGGATGGATGGATGGTTGGATGGATGGCTGGATGGATGGATGGATGGATGGATGGCTGGATGGATGGCGGGATGGAGGGATAGCTGGAGATATGGACGGATGGCTGGATGGATGGCTGGAAGGATGGATGGCTGGATGAATTGCTGGCTGGAGGAATGGATGGATGGATGGATGGCTGGATGGATGGCAGGATGGATGGATGGCTGGATGGATGGCTGGCTGGAGGGATGGATGGATGGATGGATAGCTGAATGGATGGCTGGATGGATGGATGGCTGGATGGATGACTGGCTGGAGGGATGGATGGAAGGATGGCTGGATGGATGGAGGGCTGGATGGATGGCTGGCTGGAGGGATGGATTGATGGATGGATGGCTGGATGGATGGCTGGATGGATGGATGGCTGGATGGATGGCTGGCTGGAGGGATGGATGGATGGATGTGTGGCTGGATGGAGGGATGGTTGGATGGTTGGCTGGCTGGAGGGATGGATGGATGGATGGATGGCTGGATGGATATCTGGATGGAGGGATGGCTGGATGGATGACTGGCTGGAGGGATGGATGGATGGATGGATGGATGGCTGGATGGATGGCTGGATGGATGGCTGGATCGATGGATGGCTGGATATATGGCTGGCTGGAGGGATGGATGGATGGATGGATGGCTGGATGGATAGTTGGATAGAGGGATGGCTGGATGGATGGCTGGCTGGAGGGATGGATGGATGGATGGATGGCTGGATGGATGGCTGAATGGATGGATGGCTGGATGGATGGCTGGCTGGAGGGATGGATGGCTGAATGGATGGATGGCTGGATGAATGGCTGCTTGGAGGATGGATGGATGGCTGGATGGCTGGATGAATGGCTGGATGGATGGATGGCTGGATGGATGGCTGGATGGATGACTGGCTGGAAGGATGGATGGATGAATGGATGGCTAGATGGATGGCTGGATGGATGGATGGCTGGATGGATGGCTGGCTGGAGGGATGGATGGATGGATGGATGGCTGGATGGATGGCTGGATGGATGGATGCCTGGATGGATGGCTGGCTGGAGGGATGGATGGGTGGATGGATGGCTGGATGGATGGCTGGATGGATGGATGGCTCGCTGGATGGATGGATTGATGGATGGATGGCTGGATGGATGGCTGGATGGATGGATGGCTGGATGGATGACAGGCTGAAGGGATGAATGGATGGATGGATGGCTGGATGGACGGCTGGATGGATGGATGGCTGGATGGATGGCTGGCTGGAGGGATGGATTGATGGATGGATGGCTGGATGGATAGCTGGATGGATGGCTGGATGGATGGCTGGCTGGTGGGATGGATGGATGGATGGATGGCTGGATGGATGGCTGGATGGGGGGATGGCTGAATGGATGGCTGGCTGGAGGGATGGATGGCTGGATGGATGGCTGGATGGATGGCTGGATGGTTGGATGGCTTAATGACTGGCTGGCTGGAGGGATGGATGGATGGCTGGATGGATGGCTGGATGGATGGATGGCTGGATGTATGGCTGGCTGGAGAGATGGCTGGATGGATGACTGGCTGGAGGGATGGATGGATGGATGGATGGATGGACGGCTGGATGGATGGATGGCTTGATGGATGGCTTGCTGGAGGGATGGATGGATGGATGGCTGGATGGATGGATGACTGGATGAAGGCTGGCTCGAGTGATGGATGGATTGATGGCTGGATGGATGGCTTGATGGATGTATGGCTGGATGGATGACTGGCTGGAGGGATGGATGGATGGAGGGATGGCTGGATGGGGGGCTGAATGGAAGGATGGCTGGATGGATGGCTGGCTGGAAGGAAGGATGGATGGATGGATGGCTGGATGGATGGCTGGATGGAAGGCTGGCTGGAGGAACGGATGAATGGATGGATGGATGGATGGATGGCTGAATGAATGGCTGGATGGATGGCAGGATGGATGGATGGCTGGATGGATGGCTGGCTGGAGGAACGGATGAATGGATGGATGGATGGATGGATGGCTGAATGGATGGCTGGATGGATGGCAGGATGGATGGATGGCTGGATGGATGGCTGGCTGGAGGAACGGATGAATGGATGGATGGATGGATGGATGGCTGAATGGATGGCTGGATGGATGGCAGGATGGCTGGATGGATGGCTGGCTGGAGGAACGGATGAATGGATGGATGGATGGATGGATGGATGGATGGTTGGATGGATGGATGGCTGGATGGATGGATGGCTGGATGGATGGCTGGATGGATGGATGGCTGGCTGGAGGGATGGATGGATGGATGGCTGGATAGATGGATGGCCGAATGGATGGCTGGCTGAAGGGATGGATGGATGGATGGATGGCTGAAAGGATGGCTGGATGTATGGATGGCTGGATGGATGGCTGGCTGGAGGGATGGATGAATGGATGGATGGCTGGATGGATGGCTGGATGGCAGGATGACTGGATGGATGGCTGGCTGGGCGGGTGGATTGATGGATGGATGGCTGGATGGATGGCTGGATGGATGGATGGATGGATGGCTGGCTGGCTGGAGGTATGGATGGATGGATGAATGGCAGGATGGATGGCTGTTTGGCGAGATGGATGAATGCATGGATGGCTGGATGGATGGCTGGATGGAGGGATGGCTGGATGGATGGCTGGCTGGAGGGATGGATGGATGGACGGATGGCTGGATGGCTGGCTGAATGGATGGATGGCTGGATGGATGGCTTGCTGGAGGGATGGATGGATTGATGGATGGATGGATGGCTGGATGGATGGCTGGATGGATGGATGGCTGGATGAATGGCTGGCTGGATGGATGGCTGGATGGATGGATGGCTGGATGGATGACTCGCTGGCGGGATGGATGGATGGATGGATGGCTGGATGGATGGTTGGATGGATGGATGCCTGGTTGGATGGCTGGATGGATGGATGGATGGATGGATGGATGGCTGGATGAATGGATGGCTGGATGGATGGCTGGATGGCTGGATGGCTGGAAGGCTGGATGGATGGATGGCTGGATGGATGGCTGGATGGATGGATGGATGGATGGATGGATGGATGGCTGGATGGATGGCTGGATGGAGGGATAGCTGGAGGGATGGATGGATGGCTGGATGGATGGCTGGATGGATGGCTGGATGGATTGCTGGCTGGAGGAATGGATGGATGGATGGATGACTGGATGGATGGCAGGATGGATGGATGGCTGGATGGATGGCTAGCTGGAGGGATGGATGGATGGATGGATAGCTGAATGGATGGCTGGATGGATGGATGGCTGGATGGATGGCTGGCTGGGGGGATGGATGGAAGGATGGCTGGATGGACGGCTGGACGAATGGAGGGCTGGATGGATGGCTGGCTGGAGGGATGGATTGATGGATGGATGGCTGGATGGATAGCTGGATGGATCGATGGCTGGATGGATGGCTGGCTGGAGGGATGGATGGATGGATGTGTGGCTGGATGGAGGGATGGTTGGATCGTTGGCTGGCTGCAGGGATGGATGGATGGATGGCTGGATGGATGTCTGGATGGAGGGATGGCTGGATGGATGGCTGGCTAGAGGGATGGATGGATGGATGGATGGCTGGATGGATGGCTGGATGGATGGATGGCTTAATGACTGGCTGGCTGATGGGATGGATGGATGGATGGATGGATGGCTGGGTGGATGGCTGGATCGATGGATGGCTGGATATATGGCTGGCTGGAGGGATGGATGGTTGGATGGATGGCTGGATGGATAGCTGGATAGAGGGATGGCTGGATGGATGGCTGGCTGGAGTGATGGTTGGATGGATGGATGGCTGGATGGATGGCTGAATGGATGGATGGCTGGCTGGAGGGATGGATGGATGGATGGATGGATGGCTGAATGGATGGATGGCTGGATGAATGGCTGGCTGGAGAATGGATGTATGGCTGGATGGCTGGATGGATGGCTGGATGGATGGATGGCTGGATGGATGGCTGGATGGATGATTGGCTGGAAGGATGGATGGATGAATGGATGGCTGGAAGGATGGCTGGATGGATGGATGGCTGGATGGATGGCTGGCTGGAGGATGGCTGGATGGCTGGATGGCTGGATGGATGGCTGGATGGATGGATGGCTGGATGGATGGCTGGATGGATGATTGGCTGGAAGGATGGATGGATGAATGGATGGCTGGATGGATGGCTGGATGGATGGATGGCTGGATGGATGGCTGGCTGGAGGGATGGATGGGTGGTTGGATGGCTGGATGGATGGCTGGATGGATGGATGCCTGGATGGATGGCTGGCTGGAGGGATGGATGGGTGGATGGATGGCTGGATGGATGGCTGGATGGATGGATGGCTGGATGGATGGCTGGCAGGAGGGATGGATGGATGGATGGCTGAATGGATGGCTGGATGGATGGCTGGCTGGAGCGACGGATGAATGGATGGCTGGATGGATGGATGGCCGAATGGTTGGCTGGCTGGAGGGATGGATGAATGGATGGATGGATGAATGGATGGCTGGATGGATGGATGGCCGAATGGTTGGCTGGCTGGAGGTATGGATGGATGGCTGAATGGATGGCTGGATGGCCGAATGGTTGGCTGGCTGGAGGGATGGATGGATGGATGGATGGCTGAATGGATGGCTGGATGGATGGCAGGATGGATGGATGGCTGGATGGATGGCTCGCTGGATGGATGGATTGACGGATGGATGGCTGGATGGATGGCTGGATGGATGGATGGCTGGATGGGTGACAGGCTGAAGGGATGAATGGATGGATGGATGGCTGGATGGACGGCTGGATGGATGGATGGCTGGATGGATGGCTGGTTGGAGGGATGGATTGATGGATGGATGGCTGGATGGATAGCTGGATGGATGGCTGGATGGATGGCTGGCTGGTGGGATGGATGGATGGATGGATGGCTGGATGGAGGGATGGCTGGTTGGTTGGCTGGCTGGAGGGATGGATGGATGGATGGATGGATGGCTGGATGGATGGCTGGATGGTGGGGTGGCTGAATGGATGGCTGGCTGGAGGGATGGATGGCTGGATGGATGGCTGGATGGATGGCTGGATGGTTGGATGGCTTAATGACTGGCTGGCTGGACGGATGGATGGATGGCTGGATGGATGGCTGGATGGATGGATGGCTGGATGTATGGCTGGCTGGAGAGATGGATGAATTGTTGGATGGCTGGATGGATGGCTGGATGGAGGGATGGCTGGATGGATGACTGGCTGGAGGGATGGATGGATGGATGGATGGATGGATGGATGGCTTGATGGATGGCTTGCTGGAGGGATGGATGGATGGATGGCTGGATGGATGGATGACTGGATGAAGGCTGGCTCGAGTGATGGATGGATTGATGGCTGGATGGATGGCTTGATGGATGGATGGCTGGATGGATGACTGGCTGGAGGGATGGATGGATGGAGGGACGGCTGGATGGGGGGCTGAATGGATGGATGGCTGGATGGATGGCTGGCTGGAAGGAAGGATGGATGGATGGATGGCTGGATGGATGGCTGGATGGATGGATGGCTGGATGGATGGCTCGCTGGAGGAACGGATGAATGGATGGATGGATGGATGGATGGATGGATGGTTGGATGGATGGATGGCTGGATGGCTGGATGGATGGATGGCTGGATGGATGGCTGGCTGGATGGATGGCTGGCTGGAGGGATGGATGGATGGATGGCTGGATGGATGGATGGCCGAATGGATGGCTGGCTGAAGGGATGGATGGATGGATGGATGGCTGAAAGGATGGCTGGATGGATGGATGGATGGCTGGATGGATGGCTGGCTGGAGGGATGGATGAATGGATGGATGGCTGGATGGATGGCTGGATGGCAGGATGACTGGATGGATGGCTGGCTGGGCGGGTGGATTGATGGATGGATGGCTGGATGGATGGCTGGATGGATGGATGGATGGATGGCTGGCTGGCTGGAGGTATTGATGGATGGATGAATGGCAGGATGGATGGCTGTTTGGAGAGATGGATGAATGCATGGATGGCTGGATGGATGGCTGGATGGAGGGATGGCTGGATGGATGGCTGGCTGGAGGGATGGATGGATGGACGGATGGCTGGATGGCTGGCTGAATGGATGGATGGCTGGATGGATGGCTTGCTGGAGGGATGGATGGATGGATGGATGGATGGCTGGATGGATGGCTGGATGGATGGATGGCTGGATGAATGGCTGGCTGGATGGATGGCTGGATGGATGGATGGCTGGATGGATGACTCGCTGGCGGGATGGATGGATGGATGGATGGCTGGATGGATGGCTGGATGGATGGATGCCTGGTTGGATGGCTGGATGGATGGATGGATGGATGGCTGGATGAATGGATGGCTGGATGGATGGATGGCTGGATGGCTGGAAGGCTGGATGGATGGATGGCTGGATGGATGGCTGGATGGATGGATGGATGGATGGATGGATGGCTGGATGGATGGCTGGATGGAGGGATAGCTGGAGGGATGGATGGATGGCTGGATGGATGGCTGGATGGATGGCTGGATGGATTGCTGGCTGGAGGAATGGATGGATGGATGGATGGCTGGATGGATGGCAGGATGGATGGATGGCTGGATGGATGGCTGGCTGGAGGGATGGATGGATGGATGGATAGCTGAATGGATGGCTGGATGGATGGATGGCTGGATGGATGGCTGGCTGGAGGGATGGATGGAAGGATGGCTGGATGAACGGCTGGATGAATGGAGGGCTGGATGGATGGCTGGCTGGAGGGATGGATTGATGGATGGATGGCTGGATGGATGGCTGGATGGATGGATGGCTGGATGGATGGCTTGCTGGAGGGATGGATGGATGGATGTGTGGCTGGATGGAGGGATGGTTGGATGGTTGGCTGGCTGGAGGGATGGATGGATGGATGGCTGGATGGATGTCTGGATGGAGGGATGGCTGGATGGATGGCTGGCTGGAGGGATGGATGGATGGATGGATGGATGGCTGGATGGATGGCTGGATGGATGGATGGCTTAATGACTGGCTGGCTGATGGGATGGATGGATGGATGGATGGATGGCTGGATGGTTGGCTGGATCGATGGATGGCTGGATATATGGCTGGCTGGAGGGATGGATGGATGGATGGATGGCTGGATGGATAGCTGGATAGAGGGATGGCTGGATGGATGGATGGCTGGATGGATGGCTGAATGGATGGATGGCTGGCTGGAGGGATGGATGGATGGATGGATGGATGGCTGAATGGATGGATGGCTGGATGAATGGCTGGCTGGAGGATGGATGGATGGCTGGATGGCTGGATGGATGGCTGGATGGATGGATGGCTGGATGGATGGCTGGATGGATGACTGGCTGGAAGGATGGATGGATGAATGGATGGCTGGATGGATGGCTGGATGGATGGATGGCTGGATGGATGGCTGGCTGGAGGGATGGATGGGTGGATGGATGGCTGGATGGATGGCTGGATGGATGGATGCCTGGATGGATGGCTGGCTGGAGGGATGGATGGGTGGATGGATGGCTGGATGGATGGCTGGATGGATGGATGGCTGGATGGATGGCTGGCAGGAGGGATGGAAGGATGGATGGCTGAATGGATGGCTGGATGGATGGCTGGCTGGAGCGACGGATGCATGGATGGCTGGATGTATGGATGGCCGAATGGTTGGCTGGCTGGAGGGATGGATGAATGGATGGATGGCTGAATGGATGGCTGGATGGATGGCAGGATGGATGGATGGCTGGATGGATGGCTGGCTGGATGGATGGATTGATGGATGGATGGCTGGATGGATGGCTGGATGGATGGATGGCTGGATGGATGGATGCCTGGATGGATGGCTGGCTGGAGGGATGGTTGGGTGGATGGATGGCTGGATGGATGGCTGGATGGATGGATGGCTGGATGGATGGCTGGCAGGAGGGATGGATGGATGGATGGCTGAATGGATGGCTGGATGGATGGCTGGCTGGAGCGACGGATGAATGGATGGCTGGATGGATGGATGGCCGAATGGTTGGCTGGCTGGAGGGATGGATGAATGGATGGATGGATGAATGGATGGCTGGATGGATGGTTTGGCCGAATGGTTGGCTGGCTGGAGGGATGGGTGGATGGCTGAATGGATGGCTGGATGGCCGAATGGTTGGCTGGCTGGAGGGATGGATGGATGGATGAATGGCTGAATGGATGGCTGGATGGATGGCAGGATGGATGGATGGCTGGATGGATGGCTCGCTGGATGGATGGATTGATGGATGGATGGCTGGATGGATGGCTTAATGGATGGATGGCTGGATGGATGACAGGCTGAAGGGATGAATGGATGGATAGATGGCTGGATGGACGGCTGGATGGATGGATGGCTGGATGGATGGCTGGCTGGAGGGATGGATTGATGGATGGATGGCTGGATGGATAGCTGGATGGATGGCTGGATGGATGGCTGGCTGGTGGGATGGATGGATGGATGGATGGCTGGATGGAGGGATGGCTGGTTGGTTGGCTGGCTGGAGGGATGGATGGATGGATGGATGGATGGCTGGATGGATGGCTGGATGGAGGGATGGCTGAATGGATGACTGGCTGGAGGGATGGATGGCTGGATGGATGGCTGGATGGATGGCTGGATGGTTGGATGGCTTAATGAATGGCTGGCTGGAGGGATGGATGGATGGCTGGATGGATGGCTGGATGGATGGATGGCTGGATGTATGGCTGGCTGGAGAGATGGCTGAATGGTTGGATGGCTGGATGGATGGCTGGATGGAGGGATGGCTGGATGGATGACTGGCTGGAGGGATGGATGGATGGATGGATGGATGGATGGCTGGATGGATGGATGGCTTGATGGATGGCTTGCTGGAGGGATGGATGGATGGATGGCTGGATGGATGGATGACTGGATGAAGGCTGGCTCGAGTGATGGATGGATTGATGGCTGGATGGATGGCTTGATGGATGGATGGCTGGATGGATGACTGGCTGGAGGGATGGATGGATGGAGGGATAGCTGGATGGGGGGCTGAATGGATGGATGGCTGGATGGATGGCTGGCTGGAAGGAAGGATGGATGGATGGATGGCTGGATGGATGGCTGGATGGATGGATGGCTGGATGGATGGCTGGCTGGAGAAACGGATGAATGGATGGATGGATGGATGGATGGATGGATGGTTGGATGGATGGATGGCTGGATGGATGGATGGCTGGATGGATGGCTGGCTGGATGGATGGCTGGCTGGAGGGATGGATGGATGGATGGCTGGATGGATGGATGGCCGAATGGATGGCTGGCTGAAGGGATGGATGGATGGCTGAAAGGATGGCTGGATGGATGGATGGCTGGATGGATGGCTGGCTGGAGGGATGGATGAATGGATGGATGGCTGGATGGATGGCTGGATGGCAGGATGACTGGATGGATGGCTGGCTGGGCTGGTGGATTGATGGATGGATGGCTGGATGGATGGCTGGATGGATGGATGGATGGATGGCTGGCTGGCTGGAGGTATGGATGGATGGATGAATGGCAGGATGGATGGCTGTTTGGAGAGATGGATGAATGCATGCATGGCTGGATGGATGGCTGGATGGAGGGATGGCTGGATGGATGGCTGGCTGGAGGGATGGATGGATGGACGGATGGCTGGATGGCTGGCTGAATGGATGGATGGCTGGATGGATGGCTTGCTGGAGGGATGGATGGATGGATGGATGGCTGGATGGATGGCTGGATGGATGGATGGCTGGATGAATGGCTGGCTGGATGGATGGCTGGATGGATGGATGACTGGATGGATGACTCGCTGGCGGGATGGATGGATGGATGGATGGCTGGATGGATGGCTGGATGGATGGATGCCTGGTTGGATGGCTGGATGGATGGATGGATGGATGGATGGATGGCTGGATGAATGGATGGCTGGATGGATGGATGGCTGGATGGCTGGAAGGCTGGATGGATGTATGGCTGGACGGATGGCTGGATGGATGGATGGATGGATGGATGGCTGGATGGATGGCTGGATGGTGGGATAGCTGGAGGGATGGATGGATGGCTGGATGGATGGCTGGATGGATGGCTGGATGGATTGCTGGCTGGGGGAATGGATGGATGGATGGATGGCTGGATGGATGGCAGGATGGATGGATGGCTGGATGGATGGCTGGCTGGAGGGATGGATGGATAGCTGAAGGAATGGCTGGATGGATGGATGGCTGTATGGATTGCTGGCTGGAGGGATGGATGGAAGGATGGCTGGATGGACGGCTGGATGAATGGAGGGCTGGATGGATGGCTGGCTGGAGGTATGGATTGATGGATGGATGGCTGGATGGATGGCTGGATGGATGGATGGCTGGATGGTTGGCTGGCTGGAGGGATGGATGGATGGATGGCTGGATGGATGTCTGGATGGAGCGATGGCTGGATGGATGGCTGGCTGGAGGGATGGATGGATGGATGGATGGCTGGATGGATGGCTGGATGGATGGATGGCTTAATGACTGGCTGGCTGATGGGATGGATGGATGGATGGATGGCTGGATGGATGGCTGGATCGATGGATGGCTGGATATATGGCTGGCTGGAGGGATGGATGGATGGATGGATGGCTGGATGGATAGCTGGATAGAGGGATGGCTGGATGGATGGCTGGCTGGAGGGACGGATGGATGGATGGATGGCTGGATGGATGGCTGAATGGATGGATGGCTGGCTGGAGGGATGGATGGATGGATGGATGGATGGCTGAATGGATGGATGGCTGGATGCATGGCTGGCTGGAGGATGGATGGATGGCTGGATGGCTGGATGGATGGCTGGATGGATGGATGGCTGGATGGATGGCTGGATGGATGACTGGCTGGAAGGATGGATGGATGAATGGATGGCTGGATGGATGGCTGGATGGATGGATGGCTGGATGGATGGCTGGCTGGATGGATGGATGGGTGGATGGATGGCTGGATGGATGGCTGGATGGATGGATGCCTGGATGGATGGCTGGCTGGAGGGATGGATGGGTGGATGGCTGAATGGATGGCTGGATGGATGGCTGGATGGAGCGACGGATGAATGGATGGCTGGATGTATGGATGGCCGAATGGTTGGCTGGCTGGAGGGATGGATGAATGGATGGATGGCTGAATGGATGGCTGGATGGATGGCAGGATGGATGGATGGCTGGATGGATGGCTGGCTGGATGGATGGATTGATGGATGGATGGCTGGATGGATGGCTGGATGGATGGATGGTTGGATGGATGACAGGCTGAAGGGATGAATGGGTGGATGGATGGCTGGATGGACGGCTGGATGGATGGATGGCTGGATGGATGGCTGGCTGGAGGGATGGATTGATGGATGGATGGCTGGATGGATAGCTGGATGGATGGCTGGATGGATGGATGGATGGATGGCTGGATGGAGGGATGGCTGGATGGAGGGATAGCTGGAGGGATGGATGGATGGCTGGATGGATGGCAGGATGGATGGATGGCTGGATGGATGGCTGACTGGAGGGATGGATGGATGGATGGATGGCCGAATGGATGGCTGGATGGATGGCTGGATGGATGGCTGGCTGGAGGGATGGATGGAAGGATGGCTGGATGGACGGCTGGATGGATGGAGGGCTGGATGGATGGCTGGCTGGAGGGATGGATTGATGGATGGATGGCTGGATGGATGGCTGGATGGATGGATGGCTGAATGGATGGCTGTCTGGAGGGATGGATGGATGGATGGGTGGCTGGATGGAGGGATGGCTTGATGGTTGGCCGGCTGGTGGGATGGATGGATGGATGGCTGGATGGATGTCTGGATGGAGGGATGGCTGGATGGATGGCTGAATGGATGGATGGCTTAATGACTGGCTGGCTGGAGGGATGGATGGATGGATGGAAGGATGGCTGGTTGGACGGCTGGATCGATGGATGGCTGGATATATGGCTGGCTGGAGGGATGGATGGATGGATGGATGGCTGGATGGATGGCTGAATGGATGGCTGGCTGGATGGATGGCTGGCTGGAGGGATGGATGGATGGATGGATGGATGGATGGCTGAATGGATGGATGGCTGGATGAATGGCAGGCTGGAGGATGGATGGATGGCTGGATGGCTGGATGGATGGCTGGATGGATGGATGGCTGGATGGATGGCTGGATGGATGACTGGCTGGAGGGATGGATGGATGGATGGATGGCTGGATGGATGGCTGGATGGATGGATGGCTGGATGGATGGCTGGCTGGAGGGATGGATGGATGGATGGATGGCTGGATGGATGCTGGATGGATGGATGCCTGGATGGATGGCTGGCTGGAGAGATGGATGGGTGGATGGATGGCTGGATGGATGGCTGGATGGATGGATGGCTGGATGGATGGCTGGCAGGAGGGATGGATGGATGGATGGCTGGATGGATGGCTGGATGGATGGCTGGCTGGAGCGATGGATGAATGGATGGCTGGATGGATGGATGGCCGAATGGTTGGCTGGCTGGAGGGATGGATGTATGGATGGATGGCTGAATCGATGGCTGGATGGATGGCAGGATGGATGGATGGCTGGATGGATGGCTAGCTGGATGGATGCGTTGATGGATGGATGGATTGATGGATGGATGGCTGGATGGATGGCTGGATGGATGGCAGGCTGAAGGGATGAATGGATGGATGGATGGCTGGATGGACGGCTGGATGGATGGAAGGCTGGATGGATGGCTGGCTGGAGGGATGGATTGATGGATGGATGGCTGGATGGATAGCTGGATGGATGGCTGGATGGGTGGATGGATGGATGGCTGGATGGAGGGATGGCTGGATGGAGGGATAGCTGGAGGGATGGATGGATGGCTGGATGGATGGCATGATGGATGGATGGCTGGATGGATGGCTGGCTTGAGGGATGGATGGATGGATGGATAGCTGAATGGATGGCTGGATGGATGGATTGCTGGATGGATGGCTGGCTGGAGGGATGGATGGATGGCTGGATGGACGGCTGGATGGATGGAGGGCTGGATGGATGGCTGGCTGGAGGGATGGATTGATGGATGGATGGATGGATGGATGGCTGAATGGATGGATGGCTGAATGGATGGCTGGCTTGAGGGATGGATGGATGGATGGGTGGCTGGATGGAGGGATGGCTGGATGGTTGGCTGGATGGTGGGATGGATGGATGGCTGGATGGATGTCTGGATGGAGGGATGGCTGGATGGATGGCTTGCTGGAGGGATGGATGGATGGATGGATGGCTGGATGGATGGCTGGATGGATGGATGGCTGGCTGGCAGGAGGGATGGATGGATGGATGGAAGGATGGCTGGTTGGATGGCTGGATCGACGGATAGCTGGATGTATGGCTGGCTTGAGGGATGGATGGATGGCTTGATGGATAGCTGGATAGAGGAATGGCTGGATGGATGGCTGGCTGGAGGGATGGATGGATGGATGGCTGGATGGATGGCTGAATGGATGGATGACTGGATGGAAGGCTGGCTGGAGGGATGGATGGATGGATGGATGGATGGATGGATGACTGAATGGATGGATGGCTGGATGAATTGCTGGCTGGAGGGATGGGTGGATGGATGGATGGCTGGATGGATGGAAGGCTGGTTGGATGGCTGGATGGATGACTGGGTGGAGGGATGGATGGATGGATGGATGGCTGGATGGATGGCTGGATGGATGGCTGGATGGATGCCTGGATGGATGGCTGTCTGGAGGGATGGATGGATGGATGGATGGCTGGCTGGATGGCTGGATGGATGGATGGCTGGATGGATGGCTGGCAGGAGGGATGGGTGGATGGATGGATGGCTGGATGGATGACTGGATGGATGGATGCCTGGATGGATTGCTGGCTGGAGGGATGGATTGATGGATGGATGGCTGGATGGATGGCTGGATGGATGGATGGCTGGATGGATGGCAGGCTGAAGGGATGAATGGATGGATGGGTGGCTGGATGGACGGCTGGATGGATGGATGGCTGGATGGATGGCTGGCTGGAGGGATGGATTGATGGATGGATGGCTAGATGGAAAGCTGGATGGATGGCTGGATGGATGGCTGGCTGGTGGGATGGATGGATGGATGGATGGCTGGATGGAGGGATGGCTGGATATTTGGCTGGCTGGAGGGATGGATGGATGGCTGGATGGATGGCTGGATGGAGGGATGGCTGGATGGATGGCTGGCTGGAGGGATGGATGGCTGGATGGATGGCTGGTTGGATGGATGGATGGATGGATGGCTTAATGACTGGCTGGCTGGAGGGATGGATGGATGGATGGATGGCGGGATGGATGGCTGGATGGATGGATGGCTGGATGTATGGCTGGCTGGATAGATGGATGAATGGATGGATGGCTGGATGGATGGCTGGCTGGAGCGACGGATGAATGGATGGCTGGATGGATGGATGGCCGAATGGTTGGCTGGCTGGAGGGATGGATGAATGGATGGATGGATGAATGGATGGCTGGATGGATGGTTTGGCCGAATGGTTGGCTGGCTGGAGGGATGGGTGGATGGCTGAATGGATGGCTGGATGGCCGAATGGTTGGCTGGCTGGAGGGATGGATGGATGGATGGATGGCTGAATGGATGGCTGGATGGATGGCAGGATGGATGGATGGCTGGATGGATGGCTCGCTGGATGGATGGATTGATGGATGGATGGCTGGATGGATGGCTTAATGGATGGATGGCTGGATGGATGACAGGCTGAAGGGATGAATGGATGGATAGATGGCTGGATGGACGGCTGGATGGATGGATGGCTGGATGGATGGCTGGCTGGAGGGATGGATTGATGGATGGATGGCTGGATGGATAGTTGGATGGATGGCTGGATGGATGGCTGGCTGGTGGGATGGATGGATGGATGGATGGCTGGATGGAGGGATGGCTGGTTGGTTGGCTGGCTGGAGGGATGGAAGGATGGATGGATGGATGGCTGGATGGATGGCTGGATGGAGGGATGGCTGAATGGATGGCTGGCTGGAGGGATGGATGGCTGGATGGATGGCTGGATGGATGGCTGGATGGTTGGATGGCTTAATGACTGGCTGGCTGGAGGGATGGATGGATGGCTGGATGGATGGCTGGATGGATGGATGGCTGGATGTATGGCTGGCTGGAGAGATGGCTGAATGGTTGGATGGCTGGATGGATGGCTGGATGGAGGGATGGCTGGATGGATGACTGGCTGGAGGGATGGATGGATGGATGGATGGATGGATGGCTGGATGGATGGATGGCTTGATGGATGGCTTGCTGGAGGGATGGATGGATGGATGGCTGTATGGATGGATGACTGGATGAAGGCTGGCTCGAGTGATGGATGGATTGATGGCTGGATGGATGGCTTGATGGATGGATGGCTGGATGGATGACTGGCTGGAGGGATGGATGGATGGAGGGATAGCTGGATGGGGGGCTGAATGGATGGATGGCTGGATGGATGGCTGGCTGGAAGGAAGGATGGATGGATGGATGGCTGGATGGATGGCAGGATGGATGGATGGCTGGATGGATGGCTGGCTGGAGAAACGGATGAATGGATGGATGGATGGATGGATGGATGGATGGATGGTTGGATGGATGGATGGCTGGATGGATGGATGGCTGGATGGATGGCTGGCTGGATGGATGGCTGGCTGGAGGGATGGATGGATGGATGGCTGGATGGATGGATGGCCGAATGGATGGCTGGCTGAAGGGATGGATGGATGGCTGAAAGGATGGCTGGATGGATGGATGGCTGGAGGGATGGCTGGCTGGAGGGATGGATGAATGGATGGATGGCTGGATGGATGGCTGGATGGCAGGATGACTGGATGGATGGCTGGCTGGGCGGGTGGATTGATGGATGGATGGCTGGATGGATGGCTGGATGGATGGATGGATGGATGGCTGGCTGGCTGGAGGTATGGATGGATGGATGAATGGCAGGATGGATGGCTGTTTGGAGAGATGGATGAATGCATGCATGGCTGGATGGATGGCTGGATGGAGGGATGGCTGGATGGATGGCTGGCTGGAGGGATGGATGGATGGACGGATGGCTGGATGGCTGGCTGAATGGATGGATGGCTGGATGGATGGCTTGCTGGAGCGATGGATGGATGGATGGATGGCTGGATGGATGGCTGGATGGATGGATGGCTGGATGAATGGCTGGCTGGATGGATGGCTGGATGGATGGATGACTGGATGGATGACTCGCTGGCGGGATGGATGGATGGATGGATGCCTGGTTGGATGGCTGGATGGATGGATGGATGGATGGATGGATGGCTGGATGAATGGATGGCTGGATGGATGGATGGCTGGATGGCTGGAAGGCTGGATGGATGTATGGCTGGATGGATGGCTGGATGGATGGATGGATGGATGGATGGCTGGATGGATGGCTGGATGGTGGGATAGCTGGAGGGATGGATGGATGGCTGGATGGATGGCTGGATGGATGGCTGGATGGATTGCTGGCTGGAGGAATGGATGGATGGATGGATGGCTGGATGGATAGCAGGATGGATGGATGGCTGGATGGATGGCTGGCTGGAGGGATGGATGGATAGCTGAATGGATGGCTGGATGGATGGATGGCTGGATGGATGGCTGGCTGGAGGGATGGATGGAAGGATGGCTGGATGGACGGCTGGATGAATGGAGGGCTGGATGGATGGCTGGCTGGAGGTATGGATTGATGGATGGATGGCTGGATGGATGGCTGGATGGATGGATGGCTGGATGGATGGCTTGCTGGAGGGATGGATGGATGGATGTGTGGCTGGATGGAGGGATGGTTGGATGGTTGGCTGGCTGGAGGGATGGATGGATGGATGGCTGGATGGATGTCTGGATGGAGCGATGGCTGGATGGATGGCTGGCTGGAGGGATGGATGGATGGATGGATGGCTGGATGGATGGCTGGATGGATGGATGGCTTAATGACTGGCTGGCTGATGGGATGGATGGATGGATGGATGGCTGGATGGATGGCTGGATCGATGGATGGCTGGATATATGGCTGGCTGGAGGGATGGATGGATGGATGGATGGCTGGATGGATAGCTGGATAGAGGGATGGCTGGATGGATGGCTGGCTGGAGGGACGGATGGATGGATGGATGGCTGGATGGATGGCTGAATGGATGGATGGCTGGCTGGAGGGATGGATGGATGGATGGATGGATGGCTGAATGGATGGATGGCTGGATGAATGGCTGGCTGGAGGATGGATGGATGGCTGGATGGCTGGATGGATGGCTGGATGGATGGATGGCTGGATGGATGGCTGGATGGATGACTGGCTGGAAGGATGGATGGATGAATGGATGGCTGGATGGATGGCTGGATGGATGGATGGCTGGATGGATGGCTGGCTGGATGGATGGATGGGTGGATGGATGGATGGCTGGATGGATGGATGCCTGGATGGATGGCTGGCTGGAGGGATGGATGGCTGGATGGATGGCTGGATGGATGGCTGGATGGATGGATGGCTGGATGGATGGCTGGCAGGAGGGATGGATGGATGGATGGCTGAATGGATGGCTGGATGGATGGCTGGCTGGAGCGACGGATGAATGGATGGCTGGATGTATGGATGGCCGAATGGTTGGCTGGCTGGAGGGATGGATGAATGGATGGATGGCTGAATGGATGGCTGGATGGATGGCAGGATGGATGGATGGCTGGATGGATGGCTGGCTGGATGGATGGATTGATGGATGGATGGCTGGATGGATGGCTGGATGGATGGATGGTTGGATGGATGACAGGCTGAAGGGATGAATGGGTGGATGGATGGCTGGATGGACGGCTGGATGGATGGATGGCTGGATGGATGGCTGGCTGGAGGGATGGATTGATGGATGGATGGCTGGATGGATAGCTGGATGGATGGCTGGATGGATGGATGGATGGATGGCTGGATGGAGGGATGGCTGGATGGAGGGATAGCTGGAGGGATGGATGGATGGCTGGATGGATGGCAGGATGGATGGATGGCTGGATGGATGGCTGGCTGGAGGGATGGATGGATGGATGGATGGCCGAATGGATGGCTGGATGGATGGATGGCTGGATGGATGGCTGGCTGGAGGGATGGATGGAAGGATGGCTGGATGGACGGCTGGAGGGATGGAGGGCTGGATGGATGGCTGGCTGGAGGGATGGATTGATGGATGGATGGCTGGATGGATGGCTGGATGGATGGATGGCTGAATGGATGGCTGTCTGGAGGGATGGATGGATGGATGGGTGGCTGGATGGAGGGATGGCTTGATGGTTGGCTGGCTGGTGGGATGGATGGATGGATGGCTGGATGGATGTCTGGATGGAGGGATGGCTGGATGGATGGCTGAATGGATAGATGGCTTAATGACTGGCTGGCTGGAGGGATGGATGGATGGATGGAAGGATGGCTGGTTGGACGGCTGGATCGATCGATGGCTGGATATATGGCTGGCTGGAGGGATGGATGGATGGATGGATGGCTGGATGGATGGCTGAATGGATGGATGGCTGGATGGATGGCTGGCTGGAGGGATGGATGGATGGATGGATGGATGGATGGATGGCTGAATGGATGGATGGCTGGATGAATGGCAGGCTGGAGGATGGATGGATGGCTGGATGGCTGGATGGATGGCTGGATGGATGGATGGCTGGATGGATGGCTGGATGGATGACTGGCTGGAGGGATGGATGGATGGATGGATGGCTGGATGGATGGCTGGATGGATGGATGGCTGGATGGATGGCTGGCTGGAGGGATGGATGGATGGATGGATGGCTGGATGGATGCTGGATGGATGGATGCCTGGATGGATGGCTGGCTGGAGAGATGGATGGGTGGATGGATGGCTGGATGGATGGCTGGATGGATGGATGGCTGGATGGATGGCTGGCAGGAGGGATGGATGGATGGATGGCTGGATGGATGGCTGGATGGATGGCTGGCTGGAGCGATGGATGAATGGATGGCTGGATGGATGGATGGCCGAATGGTTGGCTGGCTGGAGGGATGGATGTATGGATGGATGGCTGAATGGATGGTTGGATGGATGGCAGGATGGATGGATGGCTGGATGGATGGCTCGCTGGATGGATGCGTTGATGGATGGATGGATTGATGGATGGATGGCTGGATGGATGGCTGGATGGATGGCAGGCTGAAGGGATGAATGGATGGATGGAAGGCTGGATGGACGGCTGGATGGATGGAAGGCTGGATGGATGGCTGGCTGGAGGGATGGATTGATTGATGGATGGCTGGATGGATAGCTGGATGGATGGCTGAATGGGTGGATGGATGGATGGCTGGATGGAGGGATGGCTGGATGGAGGGATAGCTGGAGGGATGGATGGATGGCTGGATGGATGGCATGATGGATGGATGGCTGGATGGATGGCTGGCTGGAGGGATGGATGGATGGATGGATAGCTGAATGGATGGCTGGATGGATGGATTGCTGGATGGATGGCTGGCTGGAGGGATGGATGGATGGCTGGATGGACGGCTGGATGGATGGAGGGCTGGATGGATGGCTGGCTGGAGGGATGGATTGATGGATGGATGGATGGATGGATGGATGGCTGGATGGATGGATGGCTGAATGGATGGCTGGCTTGAGGGATGGATGGATGGATGGGTGGCTGGATGGAGGGATGGCTGGATGGTTGGCTGGCTGGTGGGATGGATGGATGGATGGCTGGATGGATGTCTGGATGGAGGGATGGCTGGATGGATGGCTTGCTGGAGGGATGGATGGATGGATGGATGGCTGGATGGATGGCTGGATGGATGGATGGCTGGCTGGCTGGAGGGATGGATGGATGGATGGAAGGATGGCTGGTTGGATGGCTGGATCGACGGATAGCTGGATGTATGGCTGGCTTGAGGGATGGATGGATGGCTTGATGGATAGCTGGATAGAGGAATGGCTGGATGGATGGCTTGCTGGAGGGATGGATGGATGGATGGCTGGATGGATGGCTGAATGGATGGATGGCTGGATGGATGGCTGGCTGGAGGGATGGATGGATGGATGGATGGATGGATGGCTGAATGGATGGATGGCTGGATGAATTGCTGGCTGGAGGGATGGGTGGATGGATGGATGGCTGGATGGATGGAAGGCTGTATGGATGGCTGGATGGATGACTGGGTGGAGGGATGGATGGATGGATGGATGGCTGGATGGATGGCTGGATGGATGGCTGGATGGATGCCTGGATGGATGGCTGTCTGGAGGGATGGATGGATGGATGGATGGCTGGATGGATGGCTGGATGGATGGATGGCTGGATGGATGGCTGGCAGGAGGGATGGGTGGATGGATGGATGGCTGGATGGATGACTGGATGGATGGATGCCTGGATGGATGGCTGGCTGGAGGGATGGATTGATGGATGGATGGCTGGATGGATGGCTGGATGGATGGATGGCTGGATGGATGGCAGGCTGAAGGGATGAATGGATGGATGGGTGGCTGGATGGACGGCTGGATGGATGGATGGCTGGATGGATGGCTGGCTGGAGGGATGGATAGATGGATGGATGGCTAGATGGAAAGCTGGATGGATGGCTGGATGGATGGCTGGCTGGTGGGATGGATGGATGGATGGATGGCTGGATGGAGGGATGGCTGGATATTTGGCTGGCTGGAGGGATGGATGGATGGCTGGATGGATGGCTGGATGGAGGGATGGCTGGATGGATGGCTGGGTGGAGGGATGGATGGCTGGATGGATGGCTGGTTGGATGGATGGATGGATGGATGGTTTAATGACTGGCTGGCTGGAGGGATGGATGGATGGATGGATGGCGGGATGGATGGCTGGATGGATGGATGGCTGGATGTATGGCTGGCTGGATAGATGGATGAATGGTTGGATGGCTGGATGGATGGCTGGATGGAGGGATGGCTGGATGGATGGCTGGCTGGAGTGACGGATGGATGCATGGCTGGATGGATGGCTGTATTGAGGGATGGCTGGATGGAAGGCTGGCTGGATGGATGGATGGCTGGATGGATGGATGGATGGACGGATGGATGGAGGGATGGCTGGATGGATGGCTGGCTGGAGGGATGGATGGATGGATGGATGGATGGATGGCTGAATGGAGGAATGGCTTGATGGATGGCTGGCTGGAGGGATGGATGGATGGCTGGATGGATTGCTTGATGGATGGATGGCTGGATGGACGATTGGCTGGAGGGATGGATGGATGGATGGCTGGATCGATGGCTGGATGGATGAATGGCTGGATGGATGACTGGCTGGCTGGATGGTTGGATGGCTGGATGGATGGATGGCTTGAAGAGTGGATGGATGGCTGGATGGATGGCTGGACGGATGGATTGCTGGATGGATGGCTGGCTAGAGGGATGGATGGATTGCTGGATGGATGGCTGGATGGATGGATGGCTGGATGGATGGCTGGCTGGAGGAATGGATGGATGGATGGATGGCTGGATCGATTGCTGGATGGATGGATGGCAGGATGGATGGCTGGCTGGAGGGATGGATGGATGAATGGATGGCTGAATGGATGGCTGGATAGATGGATGGCTGGATGGATGGCTGGCTGTAGGGATGGATGGATGGCTGGCTGGCTGGCTGGCTGGAGGGATGCATGGATGGATGGATGGCTGGATGGACGGATGGTTTGGATGGATTGCTGGATGGATGGCTGGATGGATGGATGGCTGGATGGATGGCTGTTTGGATGGATGGATGGATGGCTGGATGGAGGGATGGCTGGATGGTTGGCTGGCTGGCTGGATGGATGGATGGGTGGATGGCTGGAAGGATGGCTGGATGGAGGGATGGCTGGATGGATGGCTGGCTGGAGGGATGGATGGATGGCTGGATGGATGGCTGGATGGATGGATGGCTTAATGACTGTATGGCTGGCTGGAGGGATGGATGGATGGATGGATGGCTGGATGAATGGCTGAATGGATGGATGGCTGGATGGATTGCTGGATGGATGGATGGATGGACGGTTGGCTGGATAGATGACTGGATGGAGGAATGGCTGGATGGATGGCTGGCGAGAGGGATGGATGGATGGATGGATGGCTGGATGGATGGCTTAATGGATGGATGGCTGGCTGGAGGGATGGATGGATGGATGGCTGGATGGATGGCTGGATGGATGGATGGCTGGCTTGAAGAATGGATGGATAGATGGATGGATGGCAGGACGGATGGATTGCTGGATGGATGGCTTGATGGATGGATGGCTGGATGGATGGCTGGATGGATGTATGGCTGGATGAATGGCTGGCTGGACGAATGGATGGATGGATGGACGGCTGGATGGATGGCTGGATGGATGGATGGCTGGATGGATGGCTGGCTGGAGGGATGGGTGGATGGATGGCTGGATGGATGGATGGCTGGATGGATGGCTGGCTGGAGGGATGGATGGATGGCTGTGTGGCTGGATGGAGGGATGGTTAGATGGTTGGCTGGCTGGAGGGATGGATGGATGGCTGGATGGATGTCTGGATGGAGGGATGGCTGGATGGATGGCTGGCTGGAGGGATGGATGGATGGATGGATGGATGGATGGCTGGATGGATGGCTGGATGGATGGATGGCTTAATGACTGGCTGGCTGGAGGGATGGATGGATGGATGGATGGATGGCTGGATGGATGGCTGGATCGATGGATGGCTGGATATATGGCTGGCTGGAGGGATGGATGGATGGATGGATGGCTGGATGGATAGCTGGATAGAGGGATGGCTGGATGGATGGCTGGCTGGAGGGATGGATGGATGGATGGAAGGCTGGATGGATGGATGAATGGATGGATGGCTGGATGGATGGCTGGCTGGAGGGATGGATGGATGGATGGATGGATGGATGGCTGAATGGATGGATGGCTGGATGAATGGCTGGCTGGAGGATGGATGGATGGCTGGATGGCTTGATGGATGGCTGGATGGATGGATGGCTGGATGGATGGCTGGATGGATGACTGGCTGGAAGGATGGATGGATGAATGGATGGCTGGATGGATGCCTGGATGGATGGATGGCTGGATGGATGGCTGGCTGGAGGGATGGATGGATGGATGGATGGCTGGATGGATGGCTGGATGGATGGATGCCTGGATGGATGGCTGGCTGGAGGGATGGATGGGTGGATGGGTGGCTGGATGGATGGCTGGATGGATGGATGGCTGGATGGATGGCTGGCAGGAGGGATGGATGGATGGATTGCTGAATGGATGGCTGGATGGATGGCTGGCTGGAGCGATGGATGAATGGATGGCTGGATGGATGGATCGCCGAATGGTTGGCTGGCTGCAGGGATGGCTGAATGGATGGCTGGATGGATGGCAGGATGGATGGATGGCTGAATGGATGGCTGGCTGGATGGATGGATTGATGGATGGATGGCTGGATGGATGGCTGGATGGATGGATGGCTGGATGGATGACAGGCTGAAGGGATGAATGGATGGATGGATGGCTGGATGGACGGCTGGATGGATGGATGGCTGGATGGATGGCTGGCTGGAGGGATGGATTCATGGATCGATGGCTGGATGGATAGCTGGATGGATGGCTGGATGGATGGATGGCTGGATGGAGGGATGGCTGGATGGAGGGATAGCTGGAGGGATGGATGGATGGCTGGATGGATGGCAGGATGGATGGATGGATGGATGGATGGCTGGCTGGAGGGATGGATGGATGGATGGATGGATGGCTGGATGGATGACTGGGTGGAGGGATGGATGGATGGCTGGATGGATGGCTGGGCGGATGGCTGGATGGATGCTTGGATGGATGGCTGGCTGAAGGGATGGATGGATGGATGGATGGATGGCTGGATGGATGGCTGGATGGATGGATGGCTGGATGGATGGCTGGCAGGAGGGATGGGTGGATGGATGGATGGCTGGATGGATGACTGGATGGATGGATGCCTGGATGGATGGCTGGCTGGAGGGATGGATTGATGGATGGATGGCTAGATGGATGGCTGGATGGATGGATGGCTGGATGGATGGCAGGCTGAAGGGATGAATGGGTGGATGGGTGGCTGGATGGACGGCTGGATGGATGGATGGCTGGATGGATGGCTGGCTGGAGGGATGGATTGATGGATGGATGGCTAGATGGAAAGCTGGATGGATGGCTGGATGGATGGCTGGCTGGTGGGATGGATGGATGGATGGATGGCTGGATGGAGGGATGGCTGAATATTTGGCTGGCTGGAGGGATGGATGGATGGCTGGATGGATGGCTGGATGGAGGGATGGCTGGATGGATGGCTGGCTGGAGGGATGGATGGCTGGATGGATGGCTGGATGGATGGATGGATGGATGGATGGCTTAATGACTGGCTGGCTGGAGGGATGGATGGATGGATGGATGGCGGGATGGATGGCTGGATGGATGGATGGCTGGATGTATGGCTGGCTGGAGAGATGGATGAATGGTTGGATGGCTGGCTGGATGGCTGGATGGAGGGATGGCTGGATGGATGGCTGGCTGGAGTGACGGATGGATGCATGGCTGGATGGATGGCTGTATTGAGGGATGGCTGGATGGAAGGCTGGCTGGATGGATGGATGGCTGGATGGATGGATGGATGGACGGATGGATGGAGGGATGGCTGGATGGATGGCTGGCTGGAGGGATGGATGGATGGATGGATGGCTGGATGGATGGCTGGATGGAGGAATGGCTTGATGGATGGCTGGCTGGAGGGATGGATGGATGGCTGGATGGATTGCTTGATGGATGGATGGCTGGATGGACGATTGGCTGGAGGGATGGATGGATGGATGGCTGGATCGATGGCTGGATGGATGAATGGCTGGATGGATGACTGGCTGCCTGGATGGATGGATGGCTGGATGGATGGCTGGCTTGAAGAATGGATGGATGGCTGGATGGATGGCTGGACGGATGGATTGCTGGATGGATGGCTGGATGGATGGATGGCTGGATGGATGGCTGGCTGGAGGAATGGATGGATGGCTGGATCGATGGCTGGATGGATGGATGGCAGGATGGATGGCTGGCTGGAGGGATGGATGGATGAATGGATGGCTGAATGGATGGCTGGATGGATGGATGGCTGGCTGGCTGTAGGGATGGATGGAAAGATGGATGGCTGGCTGGCTGGCTGGCTGGAGGGATGCATGGATGGATGGATGGCTGGATGGACGGATGGTTTGGATGGATTGCTGGATGAATGGCTGGCTGGAGGGATGGATTGTAGGATGGATGGCTGGATGGATGGCTGGATGGATGGATGGCTGGATGGATGGCTGGCTGGATGTATGGATGGATGGATGGATGGATGGCTGGATGGAGGGATGGCAGGATGGTTGGCTGGCTGGTTGGATGGATGGATGGCTGGATGGATGGCTGGCTGGAGGGATGGATGGATGGCTGGATGGATGGCTGGATGGATGGATGGCTTAATGGCTGTATGGCTGGCTGGAGGGATGGATGGATGGATGGATGGCTGGATGAATGGCTGAATGGATGGATGGCTGGATGGATTGCTGGATGGATGGATGGATGGACGGTTGGCTGGATAGATGACTGGATGGAGGAATGGCTGGATGGATGGCTGGCTAGAGGGATGGATGGATGGATGGATGGCTGGATGGATGGCTTAATGGATGGATGGCTGGCTGGAGGGATGGATGGATTGATGGCTGGATGGATGGCTGGATGGATGAATGGCTGGATGGATGACTGGCAGGAGGGATGGATGGACGGATCGATGGCTGGATGGATTGCTGGATGGATGGATGGATGGACGGATGGCGGGATGGATGGCTGGCTGGAGGGATGGCTGAATGGCTGGCTGGATGGATGGATGGCTGGATGTATGGCTGGCTTGAAGAATGGATGGATGGCTGGATGGAGGGATGGATTGATGGATGGATGGCTGGATGGATGGCTGGATGGATGGATGGCTGGATGGATGGCAGGCTGAAGGGATGAATGGATGGATGGGTCGCTGGATGGACGGCTGGATGGATGGATGGCTGGATGGATGGCTGGCTGGAGGGATGGATTGATGGATGGATGGCTAGATGGAAAGCTGGATGGATGGCTGGATGGATGGCTGGCTGGTGGGATGGATGGATGGATGGATGGCTGGATGGAGGGATGGCTGGATATTTGGCTGGCTGGAGGGATGGATGGATGGCTGGATGGATGGCTGGATGGAGGGATGGCTGGATGGATGGCTGGCTGGAGCGATGGATGGCTGGATGGATGGCTGGTTGGATGGATGGATGGCTTAATGACTGGCTGGCTGGAGGGATGGATGGATGGATGGATGGCGGGATGGATGGCTGGATGGATGGATGGCTGGATGTATGGCTGGCTGGATAGATGGATGAATGGTTGGATGGCTGGATGGATGGCTGGATGGAGGGATGGCTGGATGGATGGCTGGCTGGAGTGACGGATGGATGCATGGCTGGATGGATGGCTGTATTGAGGGATGGCTGGATGGAAGGCTGGCTGGATGGATGGATGGCTGGATGGATGGATGGATGGACGGATGGATGGAGGGATGGCTGGATGGATGGCTGGCTGGAGGGATGGATGGATGGATGGATGGATGGATGGATGGATGGAGGAATGGCTTGATGGATGGCTGGCTGGAGGGATGGATGGATGGCTGGATGGATTGCTTGATGGATGGATGGCAGTATGGACGATTGGCTGGAGGGATGGATGGATGGATGGCTGGATCGATGGCTGGATGGATGAATGGCTGGATGGATGACTGGCTGGCTGGATGGTTGGATGGCTGGATGGATGGATGGCTTGAAGAATGGATGGATGGCTGGATGGATGGCTGGTCGGATGGATTGCTGGATGGATGGCTGGCTAGAGGGATGGATGGATTGCTGGATGGATGGCTGGATGGATGGATGGCTGGATGGATGGCTGGCTGGAGGAATGGATGGATGGATGGATGGCTGGATCGATTGCTGGATGGATGGATGGCAGGATGGATGGCTGGCTGGAGGGATGGATGGATGAATGGATGGCTGAATGGATGGCTGGATAGATGGATGGCTGGATGGATGGCTGGCTGTAGGGATGGATGGATGGCTGGCTGGCTGGCTGGCTGGAGGGATGCATGGATGGATGGATGGCTGGATGGACGGATCGTTTGGATGGATTGCTGGATGGATGGCTGGATGGATGGATGGCTGGATGGATGGCTGGCTGGATGGATGGATGGATGGCTGGATGGAGGGATGGCTGGATGGTTGGCTGGCTGGCTGGATGGATGGATGGGTGGATGGCTGGAAGGATGGCCGGATGGAGGGATGGGTGGATGGATGGCTGGCTGGAGGGATGGATGGATGGCTGGACGGATGGCTGGATGGATGGATGGCTTAATGACTGTATGGCTGGCTGGAGGGATGGATGGATGGATGGATGGCTGGATGAATGGCTGAATGGATGGATGGCTGGATGGATTGCTGGATGGATGGATGGATGGACGGTTGGCTGGATAGATGACTGGATGGAGGAATGGCTGGATGGATGGCTGGCGAGAGGGATGGATGGATGGATGGATGGCTGGATGGATGGCTTAATGGATGGATGGCTGGCTGGAGGGATGGATGGATGGATGGCTGGATGGATGGCTGGATGGTTGGATGGCTGGCTTGAAGAATGGATGGAAAGATGGATGGATGGCAGGACGGATGGATTGCTGGATGGATGGCTTGATGGATGGATGGCTGGATGGATGGCTGGATGGATGTATGGCTGGATGAATGGTTGGCTGGACGAATGGATGGTTGGATGGACGGCTGGATGGATGGCTGGATGGATGGATGGCTGGATGGATGGCTGGCTGGAGGGATGGGTGGATGGATGGCTGGATGGACGGCTGGATGGATGGAGGGCTGGATGGATGATTGGCTGCAGGGATGGATTGATGGATGGATGGCTGGATGGATGGCTGGATGGATGGATGGCTGGATGGATGGCTGGCTGGAGGGATGGATGGATGGCTGTGTGGCTGGATGGAGGGATGGTTAGATGGTTGGTTGGCTGGAGGGATGGATGGATGGCTGGATGGATGTCTGGATGGAGGGATGGCTGGATGGATGGCTGGATGGATGGATGGCTTAATGACTGGCTGGCTGGAGGGATGGATGGATGGATGGATGGATGGCTGGATGGATGGCTGGATCGATGGATGGCTGGATATATGGCTGGCTGGAGGGATGGATGGATGGATGGATGGCTGGATGGATAGCTGGATAGAGGGATGGCTGGATGGATGGCTGGCTGGAGGGATGGATGGATGGATGGAAGGCTGGATGGATGGATGAATGGACGGATGGCTGGATGGATGGCTGGCTGGAGGGATGGATGGATGGATGGATGGCTGAATGGATGGATGACTGGATGAATGGCTGGCTGGAGGATGGATGGATGGCTGGATGGCTTGATGGATGGCTGGATGGATGGATGGCTGGATGGATGGCTGGATGGATGACTGGCTGGAAGGATGGATGGATGAATGGATGGCTGGATGGATGGCTGGATGGATGGATGGCTGGATGGATGGCTGGCTGGAGGGATGGACGGATGGATGGATGGCTGGATGGATGGCTGGATGGATGGATGCCTGGATGGATGGCTGGCTGGAGGGATGGATGGGTGGATGGGTGGCTGGATGGATGGCTGGATGGATGGATGGCTGGATGGATGGCTGGCAGGAGGGATGGATGGATGGATTGCTGAATGGATGGCTGGATGGATGGCTGGCTGGAGCGATGGATGAATGGATGGCTGGATGGATGGATCGCCGAATGGTTGGCTGGCTGCAGGGATGGCTGAATGGATGACTGGATGGATGGCAGGATGGATGGATGGCTGGATGGATGGCTGGCTGGATGGATGGATTGATGGATGGATGGCTGGATGGATGGCTGGATGGATGGATGGCTGGATGGATGACAGGCTGAAGGGATGAATGGATGGATGGATGGCTGGATGGACGGCTGGATGGATGGATGGCTGGATGGATGGCTGGCTGGAGGGATGGATTGATGGATCGATGGCTGGATGGATAGCTGGATGGATGGCTGGATGGATGGATGGCTGGATGGAGGGATGGCTGGATGGAGGGATAGCTGGAGGGATGGATGGATGGCTGGATGGATGGCAGGATGGATGGATGGCTGGATGGATGGCTGGCTGGAGGGATGGATGGATGGATGGATGGATGGCTGGATGGATGGCAGGCTGAAGGGATGAATGGATGGATGGGTCGCTGGATGGACGGCTGGATGGATGGATGGCTGGATGGATGGCTGGCTGGAGGGATGGATTGATGGATGGATGGCTAGATGGAAAGCTGGATGGATGGCTGGATGGATGGCTGGCTGGTGGGATGGATGGATGGATGGATGGCTGGATGGAGGGATGGCTGGATATTTGGCTGGCTGGAGGGATGGATGGATGGCTGGATGGATGGCTGGATGGAGGGATGGCTGGATGGATGGCTGGCTGGAGCGATGGATGGCTGGATGGATGGCTGGTTGGATGGATGGATGGCTTAATGACTGGCTGGCTGGAGGGATGGATGGATGGATGGATGGCGGGATGGATGGCTGGATGGATGGATGGCTGGATGTATGGCTGGCTGGATAGATGGATGAATGGTTGGATGGCTGGATGGATGGCTGGATGGAGGGATGGCTGGATGGATGGCTGGCTGGAGTGACGGATGGATGCATGGCTGGATGGATGGCTGTATTGAGGGATGGCTGGATGGAAGGCTGGCTGGATGGATGGATGGCTGGATGGATGGATGGATGGACGGATGGATGGAGGGATGGCTGGATGGATGGCTGGCTGGAGGGATGGATGGATGGATGGATGGATGGATGGATGGATGGAGGAATGGCTTGATGGATGGCTGGCTGGAGGGATGGATGGATGGCTGGATGGATTGCTTGATGGATGGATGGCAGTATGGACGATTGGCTGGAGGGATGGATGGATGGATGGCTGGATCGATGGCTGGATGGATGAATGGCTGGATGGATGACTGGCTGGCTGGATGGTTGGATGGCTGGATGGATGGATGGCTTGAAGAATGGATGGATGGCTGGATGGATGGCTGGTCGGATGGATTGCTGGATGGATGGCTGGCTAGAGGGATGGATGGATTGCTGGATGGATGGCTGGATGGATGGATGGCTGGATGGATGGCTGGCTGGAGGAATGGATGGATGGATGGATGGCTGGATCGATTGCTGGATGGATGGATGGCAGGATGGATGGCTGGCTGGAGGGATGGATGGATGAATGGATGGCTGAATGGATGGCTGGATAGATGGATGGCTGGATGGATGGCTGGCTGTAGGGATGGATGGATGGCTGGCTGGCTGGCTGGCTGGAGGGATGCATGGATGGATGGATGGCTGGATGGACGGATCGTTTGGATGGATTGCTGGATGGATGGCTGGATGGATGGATGGCTGGATGGATGGCTGGCTGGATGGATGGATGGATGGCTGGATGGAGGGATGGCTGGATGGTTGGCTGGCTGGCTGGATGGATGGATGGGTGGATGGCTGGAAGGATGGCCGGATGGAGGGATGGGTGGATGGATGGCTGGCTGGAGGGATGGATGGATGGCTGGACGGATGGCTGGATGGATGGATGGCTTAATGACTGTATGGCTGGCTGGAGGGATGGATGGATGGATGGATGGCTGGATGAATGGCTGAATGGATGGATGGCTGGATGGATTGCTGGATGGATGGATGGATGGACGGTTGGCTGGATAGATGACTGGATGGAGGAATGGCTGGATGGATGGCTGGCGAGAGGGATGGATGGATGGATGGATGGCTGGATGGATGGCTTAATGGATGGATGGCTGGCTGGAGGGATGGATGGATGGATGGCTGGATGGATGGCTGGATGGATGGATGGCTGGCTTGAAGAATGGATGGAAAGATGGATGGATGGCAGGACGGATGGATTGCTGGATGGATGGCTTGATGGATGGATGGCTGGATGGATGGCTGGATGGATGTATGGCTGGATGAATGGTTGGCTGGACGAATGGATGGTTGGATGGACGGCTGGATGGATGGCTGGATGGATGGATGGCTGGATGGATGGCTGGCTGGAGGGATGGGTGGATGGATGGCTGGATGGACGGCTGGATGGATGGAGGGCTGGATGGATGATTGGCTGCAGGGATGGATTGATGGATGGATGGCTGGATGGATGGCTGGATGGATGGATGGAGGGATGGTTAGATGGTTGGTTGGCTGGAGGGATGGATGGATGGCTGGATGGATGTCTGGATGGAGGGATGGTTAGATGGTTGGTTGGCTGGAGGGATGGATGGATGGCTGGATGGATGTCTGGATGGAGGGATGGCTGGATGGATGGCTGGATGGATGGATGGCTTAATGACTGGCTGGCTGGAGGGATGGATGGATGGATGGATGGATGGCTGGATGGATGGCTGGATCGATGGATGGCTGGATATATGGCTGGCTGGAGGGATGGATGGATGGATGGATGGCTGGATGGATAGCTGGATAGAGGGATGGCTGGATGGATGGCTGGCTGGAGGGATGGATGGATGGATGGAAGGCTGGATGGATGGATGAATGGACGGATGGCTGGATGGATGGCTGGCTGGAGGGATGGATGGATGGATGGATGGCTGAATGGATGGATGACTGGATGAATGGCTGGCTGGAGGATGGATGGATGGCTGGATGGCTTGATGGATGGCTGGATGGATGGATGGCTGGATGGATGGCTGGATGGATGACTGGCTGGAAGGATGGATGGATGAATGGATGGCTGGATGGATGGCTGGATGGATGGATGGCTGGATGGATGGCTGGCTGGAGGGATGGACGGATGGATGGATGGCTGGATGGATGGCTGGATGGATGGATGCCTGGATGGATGGCTGGCTGGAGGGATGGATGGGTGGATGGGTGGCTGGATGGATGGCTGGATGGATGGATGGCTGGATGGATGGCTGGCAGGAGGGATGGATGGATGGATTGCTGAATGGATGGCTGGATGGATGGCTGGCTGGAGCGATGGATGAATGGATGGCTGGATGGATGGATCGCCGAATGGTTGGCTGGCTGCAGGGATGGCTGAATGGATGGCTGGATGGATGGCAGGATGGATGGATGGCTGGATGGATGGCTGGCTGGATGGATGGATTGATGGATGGATGGCTGGATGGATGGCTGGATGGATGGATGGCTGGATGGATGACAGGCTGAAGGGATGAATGGATGGATGGATGGCTGGATGGACGGCTGGATGGATGGATGGCTGGATGGATGGCTGGCTGGAGGGATGGATTGATGGATCGATGGCTGGATGGATAGCTGGATGGATGGCTGGATGGATGGATGGCTGGATGGAGGGATGGCTGGATGGAGGGATAGCTGGAGGGATGGATGGATGGCTGGATGGATGGCAGGATGGATGGATGGCTGGATGGATGGCTGGCTGGAGGGATGGATGGATGGATGGATGGATGGCTGGATGGATGACTGGGTGGAGGGATGGATGGATGGATGGATGGCTGGATGGATGGCTGGGCGGATGGCTGGATGGATGCTTGGATGGATGGCTGGCTTGAGGGATGGATGGATGGATGGATGGCTGGATGGATGGCTGGATGGATGGATGGCTGGATGGATGGCTGGCAGGAGGGATGGGTGGATGGATGGATGGCTGGATGGATGACTGGATGGATGGATGCCTGGATGGATGGCTGGCTGGAGGGATGGATTGATGGATGGATGGCTAGATGGATGGCTGGATGGATGGATGGCTGGATGGATGGCAGGCTGAAGGGATGAATGGGTGGATGGGTGGCTGGATGGACGGCTGGATGGATGGATGGCTGGATGGATGGCTGGCTGGAGGGATGGATTGATGGATGGATGGCGAGATGGAAAGCTGGATGGATGGCTGGATGGATGGCTGGCTGGTGGGATGGATGGATGGATGTATGGCTGGATGGAGGGATGGCTGAATATTTGGCTGGCTGGAGGGATGGATGGATGGCTGGATGGATGGCTGGATGGAGGGATGGCTGGATGGATGGCTGGCTGGAGGGATGGATGGCTGGATGGATGGCTGGATGGATGGATGGATGGATGGATGGCTTAATGACTGGATGGCTGGAGGGATGGATGGATGGATGGATGGCGGGATGGATGGCTGGATGGATGGATGGCTGGATGTATGGCTGGCTGGAGAGATGGATGAATGGTTGGATGGCTGGATGGATGGCTGGATGGAGGGATGGCTGGATGGATGGCTGGCTGGAGTGACGGATGGATGCATGGCTGGATGGATGGCTGTATTGAGGGATGGCTGGATGGAAGGCTGGCTGGATGGATGGATGGCTGGATGGATGGATGGATGGACGGATGGATGGAGGGATGGCTGGATGGATGGCTGGCTGGAGGGATGGATGGATGGATGGATGGCTGGATGGATGGCTGGATGGAGGAATGGCTTGATGGATGGCTGGCTGGAGGGATGGATGGATGGCTGGATGGATTGCTTGATGGATGGATGGCTGGATGGACGATTGGCTGGAGGGATGGATGGATGGATGGCTGGATCGATGGCTGGATGGATGAATGGCTGGATGGATAACTGGCTGGCTGGATGGATGGATGGCTGGATGGATGGCTGGCTTGAAGAATGGATGGATGGCTGGATGGATGGCTGGACGGATGGATTGCTGGATGGATGGCTGGATGGATGGATGGCTGGATGGATGGCTGGCTGGAGGAATGGATGGATGGCTGGATCGATGGCTGGATGGATGGATGGCAGGATGGATGGCTGGCTGGAGGGATGGATGGATGAATGGATGGCTGAATGGATGGCTGGATGGATGGTTGGCTGGCTGGCTGTAGGGATGGATGGAAAGGTGGATGGCTGGCTGGCTGGCTGGCTGGAGGGATGCATGGATGGATGGATGGCTGGATGGACGGATGGTTTGGATGGATTGCTGGATGAATGGCTGGCTGGAGGGATGGATTGTAGGATGGATGGCTGGATGGATGGCTGGATGGATGGATGGCTGGATGGATGGCTGGCTGGATGTATGGATGGATGGATGGATGGATGGCTGGATGGAGGGATGGCTGGATGGTTGGCTGGCTGGTTGGATGGATGGATGGATGGATGGCTGGAAGGATGGCTGGATGGAGGGATGGCTGGATGGATGGCTGGCTGGAGGGATGGATGGATGGCTGGATGGATGGCTGGATGGATGGATGGCTTAATGGCTGTATGGCTGGCTGGAGGGATGGATGGATGGATGGATGGCTGGATGAATGGCTGAATGTATGGATGGCTGGATGGATTGCTGGATGGATGGATGGATGGACGGTTGGCTGGATAGATGACTGGATGGAGGAATGGCTGGATGGATGGCTGGCTAGAGGGATGGATGGATGGATGGATGACTGGATGGATGGCTTAATGGATGGATGGCTGGCTGGAGGGATGGATGGATGGATGGCTGGATGGATGGCTGGAAGGATGAATGGCTGGATGGATGACTGGCAGGAGGGATGGATGGACGGATCGATGGCTGGATGGATTGCTGGATGGATGGATGGATGGACGGATGGCTGGATGGATGGCTGGCTGGAGGGATGGCTGAATGGCTGGCTGGATGGATGGATGGCTGGATGTATGGCTGGCTTGAAGAATGGATGGATGGCTGGTTGGATGGCATAACGGATGGCTTGCTGGATGGATGGCTTGATGGATGGATGGCTGGATGGATGGCTGGATGGATGTATGGCTGGATGAATGGCTGGCTGGAGGAATGGATGGATGGATGGATGGCTGGGTGGATGGCTGGATGGATGGATGGCTGGATGGATGGCTGGCTGGAGGGATGGGTGGATGGATGGATGGCTGAATGGATTGCTGGATGGATGGATGGCTGGATGGATGGCTGGCTGGAGGGATGGATGGATGGATGGCTGGATGGACGGCTGGATGGATGGAGGGCTGGATGGATGATTGGCTGGAGGGATGGACTGATGGATGGATGGCTGGATGGATGGCTGGATGGATGGATGGCTGGATGGATGGCTGGCTGGAGGGATGGATGAATGGAAGTGTTGCTGGATGGAGGGATGGTTAGATGGTTGGCTGGCTGGAGGGATGGATGGATGGCTGGATGGATGTCTGGATGGAGGGATGGCTGGATTGATGGCTGGCTGGAGGGATGGATGGATGGATGGATGGATGGCTGGATGGATGGCTGGATGGATGGATGGCTTAATGACTGGCTGGCTGGAGGGATGGATGGATGGATGGATGGATGGCTGGATGGATGGCTGGATCGATGGATGGCTGGATATATGGCTGGCTGGAGGGATGGATGGATGGATGGATGGCTGGATGGATAGCTGGATAGAGGGATGGCTGGATGGATGGCTGGCTGGAGGGGTGGATGGATGGATGGATGGCTGGATGGATGGCTGAATGGATGGATGGCTGGATGGATGGCTGGCTGGAGGGATGGATGGATGGATGGATGGATGGCTGAATGGATGGATGGCTGGCTGAATGGCTGGCTGGAGGATGGATGGATGGCTGGATGGCTGGATGGATGGCTGGATGGATGGATGGCTGGATGGATGGCTGGATGGATGACTGGCTGGAAGGATGGATGGATGAATGGATGGCTGGATGGATGGCTGGATGGATGGATGGCTGGATTGATGGCTGGCTGGAGGGATGGATGGATGGATAGATGGCTGGATGGATGGCTGGATGGATGGATGCCTGGATGGATGGCTGGCTGGAGGGATGAATGGGTGGATGGATGGCTGGATGGATGGCTGGATGGATGGCTGGATGGATGGCTGGCAGGAGGGATGGATGGATGGATTGCTGAATGGATGGCTGGATGGATGGCTGGCTGGAGCGATCGACGAATGGATGGCTGGATGGATGGATGGCCGAATGGTTGGCTGGCTGGAGGGATGGCTGAATGGATGGCTGGATGGATGGCAGGATGGATGGATGGCTGGATGGATGGATGGCTGAATGGATGGATTGATGGATGGATGGCTGGATGGATGGCTGGATGGATGGATGGCTGGATGGATGACAGGCTGAAGGGATGAATGGATGGATGGATGGCTGGATGGACGGCTGGATGGATGGATGGCTGGATGGATGGCTGGCTGGAGGGATGGATTGATGGATGGATGGCTGGATGGATAGCTGGATGGATGGCTGGATGGATGGATGGCTGGATGGAGGGATGGCTGGATGGAGGGATAGCTGGAGGGATGGATGGATGGCTGGATGGATGGCAGGATGGATGGATGGCTGGATGGATGGCTGGCTGGAGGGATGGATCGATGGATGGATGGCCGAATGGATGGCTGGATGGATGGATGGCTGGATGGATGGCTGGCTGGAGGGATGGATGGATGGATGGCTGGATGGACGGCTGGATGGATGGCTGGCTGGAGGGATGGATTGATGGATGGATGGCTGGATGGATGGCTGGATGGATGGATGGCTGAATGGATGGCTGGCTGGAGGGATGGATGGATGGATGGGTGGCTGGATGGAGGGATGGCTGGATGGTTGGCTGGCTGGAGGGATCGATGGATGGATGGCTGGATGGATGTCTGGATGGAGGGATGGCTGGATGGATGGCTGGATGGATGGATGGCTTAATGACTGGCTGGCTGGAGGGATGGATGGATGGATGGATGGATGGCTGGTTGGACGGCTGGATCGAGGGATAGCTGGATATATGGCTGGCTGGAGGGATGGATGGATGGATGGCTGGATGGATAGCTGGATAGAGGGATGGCTGGATGGATGGCTGGCTGGAGGGATGGATGGATGGATGGATGGATGGCTGAATGGATGGATGGCTGGATGAATGGCAGGCTAGAGGATGGATGGATGGCTGGATGGCTGGATGGATGGCAGGATGGATGGATGGCTGGATGGATGGCTGGATGGATGACTGAATGGATGGATGGCTTAATGACTGGCTGGCTGGAGGGATGGATGGATGGATGGGTGGCTGGATGGAGGGATGGCTGGATGGTTGGCTGGCTTGAGGGATCGATGGATGGATGGCTGGATGGATGTCTGGATGGAGGGATGGCTGGATGGATGGCTGGCTGGATGGATGGCTTAATGACTGGCTGGCTGGAGGGATGGATGGATGGATGGATGGATGGCTGGTTGGACGGCTGGATCGAGGGATGGCTGGATATATGGCTGGCTGGAGGGATGGATGGATGGATGGCTGGATGGATAGCTGGATAGAGGGATGGCGGGATGGATGGCTGGACGGGGGGATGGCTGGATGGATGGCTGGCTGGCTGGAGTGACGGATGGATGCATGGCTGGATGGATGGCTGTATTGAGGGATGGCTGGATGGAAGGCTGGCTGGATGGATGGATGGCTGGATGGATGGATGGATGGACGGATGGATGGAGGGATGGCTGGATGGATGGCTGGCTGGAGAGATGGATGGATGGATGGATGGCTGGATGGATGGCTGGATGGAGGAATGGCTTGATGGATGGCTGGCTGGAGGGATGGATGGATGGATGGATGGATTGCTTAATAGATGGATGGCTGGATGGACGATTGGCTGGAGGGATGGATGGATGGATGGCTGGATCGATGGCTGGATGGATGAATGGCTGGATGGATGACTGGCTGGCTGGATGGATGGATGACTGGATGGATGGCTGGCTTGAAGAATGGATGGATGGCTGGATGGAAGGCTGGCTGGATGGATGGATGGCTGGATGGATGGATGGATGGATGGACGGATGGATGGAGGGATGGCTGGATGGATGGCTGGCTGGAGGGATGGATGGATGGATGGATGGCTGGATGGATGGCTGGATGGAGGAATGGCTTGATGGATGGCTGGCTGGAGGGATGGATGGATGGATGGATTGCTTGATGGATGGATGGCTAGATGGACGATTGGCTGGAGGGATGACTGGCTGGCTGGATGGATGGATGACTGGATGGATGGCTGGCTTGAAGAATGGATGGATGGCTGGATGGGTGGCTGGACGGATGGATTGCTGGATGGATGGCTGGCTGGAGGGATGGATGGATGGCTGGATGTATGGCTGGATGGATGGATGGCTGGATGGATGGCAGGCTGGAGGAATGGAAGGATGGGTGGATGGCTGGATCAATGGCTGGATGGATGGATGGCTGGATGGTTGGCTGGCTGTAGGGATGGATGGATGGATGGATGGATGGCTGGCTGGCTGGCTGGCTGGAGGGATGCATGGATGGATGGATGGCTGGATGGACGGCTGGTTTTGATGGATTGCTGGATGAATAGCTGGCTGGAGGGATGGATTGTAGGATGGATGGCTGGATGGATGGCTGGATGAATGGATGGCTGGATGGCTGGCTGGCTGGATGGTTGGATGGATGGATGGATGGATGGAGGGATTGCTGGATAGTTGGCTGGCTGGCTGGATGGATGGATGGATGGATGGCTGGAAGGATGGCTGGATGGAGGGATGGCTGGATGGATGGCTGGCTGGAGGGATGGATGGATGGCTGGATGGATGGCTGGATGGATGGATGGCTTAATGGCTGTATGGCTGGCTGGAGGGATGGATGGATGGATGGATGGATGGACGGTTGGCTGGATAGATGACTGGATGGAGGAATGGCTGGATGGATGGCAGGCTAGAGGGATGGATGGATGGACGGATGGCTGGATGGACGGCTTAATGGATGGATGGCTGGCTGGAGGGATGGATGGATGGATGGCTGGATGGATGGCTGGATGGATGAATGGCTGGATGGATGACTGGCAGGAGTGATGGATGGATGGATAGATGGCTGGATGGATTGCTGGATGGATGGATGAATGGACGGATGGCTGGATGGATGGCTGGCTGGAGGGATGGCTGAAATGCTGGCTGGATGGATGGATGGCTGGATGGATGGCTGGCTTGAAGAATGGATGGATGGCTGGATGGATGGCTGGACGGATGGATTGCTGGATGGATGGCTGGATGGATGGATGGCTGGCTGGATGGCTGGAATGATGGATGGCTGGATGAATGGCTGGCTGGAGGAATGGATGGATGGATGGATGGATGGCTGGATGGATGGCTGGATGGATGGATGGCTGGATGGATGGCTGGCTGGAGGTATGGATGGATGGATGGATGGCTGAATGGATTGCTGGATGGATGGATGGCTGGATGGATGGCTGGCTGGAGGGATGGATGGATGGATGGCTGGATGAACGGCTGGATGGATGGAGGGCTGGATGGATGGCTGGCTGGAGGGATGGATTGATGGATGGATGGCTGGATGGATGGCTGGATGGATGGATGGCTGGATGGATGGCTGGCTGGAGGGATGGATGGATGGATGTGTGGCTGGATGGAGGGATGGTTGGATGGTTGGCTGGCTGGTGGGATGGATGGATGGATGGCTGGATGGATGTCTGGATGGAGGGATGGCTGGATGGATGGCTGGCTGGAGGGATGGATGGATGGATGGATGGATGGATGGCTGGATGGATGGCTGGATGGATGGATGGCTTAATGACTGGCTGGCTGGAGGGATGGATGGATGGATGGATGGATGGCTGGATGGATGGCTGGATATATGGATGGCTGGATGTATGGCTGGCTGCAGGGATGGATGGATGGATGGATGGCTGGATGGATGGCTGGCTGGAGGGATGGATGGATGGATGTGTGGCTGGATGGAGGGATGGTTGGATGGTTGGCTGGCTGGAGGGATGGATAGAGGGATGGCTGGATGGATGGCTGGCTTGAGGGATGGATGGATGGATGGATGGATGGATGGCTGAATGGATGGATGGCTGGATGGATGGCTGGCTGGAGGGATGGATGGATGGATGGATGGATGGATGGCTGAATGGATGGATGGCTGGATGAATGGCTGGCTGGAGGATGGATGGATGGCTGGATGGCTGGATGGATGGCTGGATGGATGGATGGCTGGATGGATGGCTGGATGGATGACTGGCTGGAAGGATGGATGGATGAATGGATGGCTGGATGGATGGCTGGATGGATGGATGGCTGGATGGATGGCTGGCTGGAGGGATGGATGGATGGATGGATGGCTGGATGGATGGCTGGATGGATGGATGCCTGGATGGATGGCTGGCTGGAGGGATGGATGGGTGGATGGGTGGCTGGATGGATGGCTGGATGGATGGATGGCTGGATGGATGGCTGGCAGGAGGGATGGATGGATGGATTGCTGAATGGATGGCTGGATGGATGGCTGGCTGGAGCGATGGATGAATGTATGGCTGGATGGATGGATCGCCGAATTGTTGGCTGGCTGGAGGGATGGCTGAATGGATGGCTGGATGGATGGCAGGATGGATGGATGGCTGGATGGATGGCTGGCTGGATGGATGGATTGATGGATGGATGGCTGGATGGATGGCTGGATGGATGGATGGCTGGATGGATGACAGGCTGAAGGGATGAATGGATGGATGGATGGCTGGATGGACGGCTGGATGGATGGATGGCTGGATGGATGGCTGGCTGGAGGGATGGATTGATGGATGGGTGGCTGGATGGATAGCTGGATGGATGGCTGGATGGATGGATGGATGGATGGCTGGATGGAGTGATGGCTGGATGGAGGGATAGCTGGAGGGATGGATGGATGGCTGGATGGATGGCAGGATGGATGGATGGCTGGATGGATGGCTGGCTGGAGGGATGGATGGATGGATGGATGGCCGAATGGATGGCTGGATGGATGGATGGCTGGATGGATGGCTGGCTGGAGGGATGGATGGATGGCTGTGTGGCTGGATGGAGGGATGGTTAGATGGTTGGTTGGCTGGAGGGATGGATGGATGGCTGGATGGATGTCTGGATGGAGGGATGGCTGGATGGATGGCTGGATGGATGGATGGCTTAATGACTGGCTGGCTGGAGGGATGGATGGATGGATGGATGGATGGCTGGATGGATGGCTGGATCGATGGATGGCTGGATATATGGCTGGCTGGAGGGATGGATGGATGGATGGATGGCTGGATGGATAGCTGGATAGAGGGATGGCTGGATGGATGGCTGGCTGGAGGGATGGATGGATGGATGGAAGGCTGGATGGATGGATGAATGGACGGATGGCTGGATGGATGGCTGGCTGGAGGGATGGATGGATGGATGGATGGATGGATAGCTGAATGGATGGATGACTGGATGAATGGCTGGCTGGAGGATGGATGGATGGCTGGATGGCTTGATGGATGGCTGGATGGATGGATGGCTGGATGGATGGCTGGATGGATGACTGGCTGGAAGGATGGATGGATGAATGGATGGCTGGATGGATGGCTGGATGGATGGATGGCTGGATGGATGGCTGGCTGGAGGGATGGACGGATGGATGGATGGCTGGATGGATGGCTGGATGGATGGATGCCTGGATGGATGGCTGGCTGGAGGGATGGATGGGTGGATGGGTGGCTGGATGGATGGCTGGATGGTTGGATGGCTGGATGGATGGCTGGCAGGAGGGATGGATGGATGGATTGCTGAATGGATGGCTGGATGGATGGCTGGCTGGAGCGATGGATGAATGGATGGCTGGATGGATGGATCGCCGAATGGTTGGCTGGCTGCAGGGATGGCTGAATGGATGGCTGGATGGATGGCAGGATGGATGGATGGCTGGATGGATGGCTGGCTGGATGGATGGATTGATGGATGGATGGCTGGATGGATGGCTGGATGGATGGATGGCTGGATGGATGACAGGCTGAAGGGATGAATGGATGGATGGATGGCTGGATGGACGGCTGGATGGATGGATGGCTGGATGGATGGCTGGCTGGAGGGATGGATTGATGGATCGATGGCTGGATGGATAGCTGGATGGATGGCTGGATGGATGGATGGCTGGATGGAGGGATGGCTGCATGGAGGGATAGCTGGAGGGATGGATGGATGGCTGGATGGATGGCAGGATGGATGGATGGCTGGATGGATGGCTGGCTGGAGGGATGGATGGATGGATGGATGGATGGCTGGATGGATGACTGGGTGGAGGGATGGATGGATGGATGGATGGCTGGATGGATGGCTGGGCGGATGGCTGGATGGATGCTTGGATGGATGGCTGGCTTGAGGGATGGATGGATGGATGGATGGCTGGATGGATGGCTGGATGGATGGATGGCTGGATGGATGGCTGGCAGGAGGGATGGGTGGATGGATGGATGGCTGGATGGATGACTGGATGGATGGATGCCTGGATGGATGGCTGGCTGGAGGGATGGATTGATGGATGGATGGCTAGATGGATGGATGGATGGATGGATGGCTGGATGAATGGCTGAATGGATGGATGGCTGGATGGATTGCTGGATGGATGGATGGATGGACGGTTGGCTGGATAGATGACTGGATGGAGGAATGGCTGGATGGATGGCTGGCGAGAGGGATGGATGGATGGATGGATGGCTGGATGGATGGCTTAATGGATGGATGGCTGGCTGGAGGGATGGATGGATGGATGGCTGGATGGATGGCTGGATGGATGGATGGCTGGCTTGAAGAATGGATGGAAAGATGGATGGATGGCAGGACGGATGGATTGCTGGATGGATGGCTTGATGGATGGATGGCTGGATGGATGGCTGGATGGATGTATGGCTGGATGAATGGCTGGCTGGACGAATGGATGGTTGGATGGACGGCTGGATGGATGGCTGGATGGATGGATGGCTGGATGGATGGCTGGCTGGAGGGATGGGTGGATGGATGGCTGGATGGACGGCTGGATGGATGGAGGGCTGGATGGATGATTGGCTGGAGGGATGGATTGATGGATGGATGGCTGGATGGATGGCTGGATGGATGGATGGCTGGATGGATGGCTGGCTGGAGGGATGGATGGATGGCTGTGTGGCTGGATGGAGGGATGGTTAGATGGTTGGCTGGCTGGAGGGATGGATGGATGGCTGGATGGATGTCTGGATGGAGGGATGGCTGGATGGATGGCTGGCTGGAGGGATGGATGGATGGATGGATGGATGGATGGCTGGATGGATGGCTGGATGGATGGATGGCTTAATGACTGGCTGGCTGGAGGGATGGATGGATGGATGGATGGATGGCTGGATGGATGGCTGGATCGATGGATGGCTGGATATATGGCTGGCTGGAGGGATGGATGGATGGATGGATGGCTGGATGGATAGCTGGATAGAGGGATGGCTGGATGGATGGCTGGCTGGAGGGATGGATGGATGGATGGAAGGCTGGATGGATGGATGAATGGACGGATGGCTGGATGGATGGCTGGCTGGAGGGATGGATGGATGGATGGATGGCTGAATGGATGGATGACTGGATGAATGGCTGGCTGGAGGATGGATGGATGGCTGGATGGCTTGATGGATGGCTGGATGGATGGATGGCTGGATGGATGGCTGGATGGATGACTGGCTGGAAGGATGGATGGATGAATGGATGGCTGGATGGATGGCTGGATGGATGGATGGCTGGATGGATGGCTGGCTGGAGGGATGGACGGCTGGATGGATGGCTGGATGGATGGCTGGATGGATGGATGCCTGGATGGATGGCTGGCTGGAGGGATGGATGGGTGGATGGGTGGCTGGATGGATGGCTGGATGGATGGATGGCTGGATGGATGGCTGGCAGGAGGGATGGATGGATGGATTGCTGAATGGATGGCTGGATGGATGGCTGGCTGGAGCGATGGATGAATGGATGGCTGGATGGATGGATCGCCGAATGGTTGGCTGGCTGCAGGGATGGCTGAATGGATGGCTGGATGGATGGCAGGATGGATGGATGGCTGGATGGATGGCTGGCTGGATGGATGGATTGATGGATGGATGGCTGGATGGATGGCTGGATGGATGGATGGCTGGATGGATGACAGGCTGAAGGGATGAATGGATGGATGGATGGCTGGATGGACGGCTGGATGGATGGATGGCTGGATGGATGGCTGGCTGGAGGGATGGATTGATGGATCGATGGCTGGATGGATAGCTGGATGGATGGCTGGATGGATGGATGGCTGGATGGAGGGATGGCTGGATGGAGGGATAGCTGGAGGGATGGATGGATGGCTGGATGGATGGCAGGATGGATGGATGGCTGGATGGATGGCTGGCTGGAGGGATGGATGGATGGATGGATGGATGGCTGGATGGATGACTGGGTGGAGGGATGGATGGATGGATGGATGGCTGGATGGATGGCTGGGCGGATGGCTGGATGGATGCTTGGATGGATGGCTGGCTTGAGGGATGGATGGATGGATGGATGGCTGGATGGATGGCTGGATGGATGGATGGCTGGATGGATGGCTGGCAGGAGGGATGGGTGGATGGATGGATGGCTGGATGGATGACTGGATGGATGGATGCCTGGATGGATGGCTGGCTGGAGGGATGATTTGATGGATGGATGGCTAGATGGATGGCTGGATGGATGGATGGCTGGATGGATGGCAGGCTGAAGGGATGAATGGGTGGATGGGTGGCTGGATGGACGGCTGGATGGATGGATGGCTGGATGGATGGCTGGCTGGAGGGATGGATTGATGGATGGATGGCGAGATGGAAAGCTGGATGGATGGCTGGATGGATGGCTGGCTGGTGGGATGGATGGATGGATGTATGGCTGGATGGAGGGATGGCTGAATATTTGGCTGGCTGGAGGGATGGATGGATGGCTGGATGGATGGCTGGATGGAGGGATGGCTGGATGGATGGCTGGCTGGAGGGATGGATGGCTGGATGGATGGCTGGATGGATGGATGGATGGATGGATGGCTTAATGACTGGATGGCTGGAGGGATGGATGGATGGATGGATGGCGGGATGGATGGCTGGATGGATGGATGGCTGGATGTATGGCTGGCTGGAGAGATGGATGAATGGTTGGATGGCTGGATGGATGGCTGGATGGAGGGATGGCTGGATGGATGGCTGGCTGGAGTGACGGATGGATGCATGGCTGGATGGATGGCTGTATTGAGGGATGGCTGGATGGAAGGCTGGCTGGATGGATGGATGGCTGGATGGATGGATGGATGGACGGATGGATGGAGGGATGGCTGGATGGATGGCTGGCTGGAGGGATGGATGGATGGATGGATGGCTGGATGGATGGCTGGATGGAGGAATGGCTTGATGGATGGCTGGCTGGAGGGATGGATGGATGGCTGGATGGATTGCTTGATGGATGGATGGCTGGATGGACGATTGGCTGGAGGGATGGATGGATGGATGGCTGGATCGATGGCTGGATGGATGAATGGCTGGATGGATGACTGGCTGGCTGGATGGATGGATGGCTGGATGGATGGCTGGCTTGAAGAATGGATGGATGGCTGGATGGATGGCTGGACGGATGGATTGCTGGATGGATGGCTGGATGGATGGATGGCTGGATGGATGGCTGGCTGGAGGAATGGATGGATGGCTGGATCGATGGCTGGATGGATGGATGGCAGGATGGATGGCTGGCTGGAGGGATGGATGGATGAATGGATGGCTGAATGGATGGCTGGATGGATGGTTGGCTGGCTGGCTGTAGGGATGGATGGAAAGGTGGATGGCTGGCTGGCTGGCTGGCTGGAGGGATGCATGGATGGATGGATGGCTGGATGGACGGATGGTTTGGATGGATTGCTGGATGAATGGCTGGCTGGAGGGATGGATTGTAGGATGGATGGCTGGATGGATGGCTGGATGGATGGACGGCTGGATGGATGGCTGGCTGGATGTATGGATGGATGGATGGATGGATGGCTGGATGGAGGGATGGCTGGATGGTTGGCTGGCTGGTTGGATGGATGGATGGATGGATGGCTGGAAGGATGGCTGGATGGAGGGATGGCTGGATGGATGGCTGGCTGGAGGGATGGATGGATGGCTGGATGGATGGCTGGATGGATGGATGGCTTAATGGCTGTATGGCTGGCTGGAGGGATGGATGGATGGATGGATGGCTGGATGAATGGCTGAATGGATGGATGGCTGGATGGATTGCTGGATGGATGGATGGATGGACGGTTGGCTGGATAGATGACTGGATGGAGGAATGGCTGGATGGATGGCTGGCTAGAGGGATGGATGGATGGATGGATGGCTGGATGGATGGCTTAATGGATGAATGGCTGGCTGGAGGGATGGATGGATGGATGGCTGGATGGATGGCTGGAAGGATGAATGGCTGGATGGATGACTGGCAGGAGGGATGGATGGACGGATCGATGGCTGGATGGATTGCTGGATGGATGGATGGATGGACGGATGGCTGGATGGATGGCTGGCTGGAGGGATGGCTGAATGGCTGGCTGGATGGATGGATGGCTGGATGTATGGCTGGCTTGAAGAATGGATGGATGGCTGGTTGGATGGCATAACGGATGGCTTGCTGGATGGATGGCTTGATGGATGGATGGCTGGATGGATGGCTGGATGGATGTATGGCTGGATGAATGGCTGGCTGGAGGAATGGATGGATGGATGGATGGCTGGGTGGATGGCTGGATGGATGGATGGCTGGATGGATGGCTGGCTGGAGGGATGGGTGGATGGATGGATGGCTGAATGGATTGCTGGATGGATGGATGGCTGGATGGATGGCTGGCTGGAGGGATGGATGGATGGATGGCTGGATGGACGGCTGGATGGATGGAGGGCTGGATGGATGATTGGCTGGAGGGATGGACTGATGGATGGATGGCTGGATGGATGGCTGGATGGATGGATGGCTGGATGGATGGCTGGCTGGAGGGATGGATGAATGGAAGTGTTGCTGGATGGAGGGATGGTTAGATGGTTGGCTGGCTGGAGGGATGGATGGATGGCTGGATGGATGTCTGGATGGAGGGATGGCTGGATTGATGGCTGGCTGGAGGGATGGATGGATGGATGGATGGATGGCTGGATGGATGGCTGGATGGATGGATGGCTTAATGACTGGCTGGCTGGAGGGATGGATGGATGGATGGATGGATGGCTGGATGGATGGCTGGATCGATGGATGGCTGGATATATGGCTGGCTGGAGGGATGGATGGATGGATGGATGGCTGGATGGATAGCTGGATAGAGGGATGGCTGGATGGATGGCTGGCTGGAGGGGTGGATGGATGGATGGATGGCTGGATGGATGGCTGAATGGATGGATGGCTGGATGGATGGCTGGCTGGAGGGATGGATGGATGGATGGATGGATGGATGGCTGAATGGATGGATGGCTGGCTGAATGGCTGGCTGGAGGATGGATGGATGGCTGGATGGCTGGATGGATGGCTGGATGGATGGATGGCTGGATGGATGGCTGGATGGATGACTGGCTGGAAGGATGGATGGATGAATGGATGGCTGGATGGATGGCTGGATGGATGGATGGCTGGATTGATGGCTGGCTGGAGGGATGGATGGATGGATAGATGGCTGGATGGATGGCTGGATGGATGGATGCCTGGATGGATGGCTGGCTGGAGGGATGAATGGGTGGATGGATGGCTGGATGGATGGCTGGATGGATGGCTGGATGGATGGCTGGCAGGAGGGATGGATGGATGGATTGCTGAATGGATGGCTGGATGGATGGCTGGCTGGAGCGATCGACGAATGGATGGCTGGATGGATGGATGGCCGAATGGTTGGCTGGCTGGAGGGATGGCTGAATGGATGGCTGGATGGATGGCAGGATGGATGGATGGCTGGATGGATGGATGGCTGGAGGGATGGATGGATGGATAGATGGCTGGATGGATGGCTGGATGGATGGATGCCTGGATGGATGGCTGGCTGGAGGGATGAATGGGTGGATGGATGGCTGGATGGATGGCTGGATGGATGGCTGGATGGATGGCTGGCAGGAGGGATGGATGGATGGATTGCTGAATGGATGGCTGGATGGATGGCTGGCTGGAGCGATCGACGAATGGATGGCTGGATGGATGGATGGCCGAATGGTTGGCTGGCTGGAGGGATGGCTGAATGGATGGCTGGATGGATGGCAGGATGGATGGATGGCTGGATGGATGGATGGCTGAATGGATGGATTGATGGATGGATGGCTGGATGGATGGCTGGATGGATGGATGGCTGGATGGATGACAGGCTGAAGGGATGAATGGATGGATGGATGGCTGGATGGACGGCTGGATGGATGGATGGCTGGATGGATGGCTGGCTGGAGGGATGGATTGATGGATGGATGGCTGGATGGATAGCTGGATGGATGGCTGGATGGATGGATGGCTGGATGGAGGGATGGCTGGATGGAGGGATAGCTGGAGGGATGGATGGATGGCTGGATGGATGGCAGGATGGATGGATGGCTGGATGGATGGCTGGCTGGAGGGATGGATCGATGGATGGATGGCCGAATGGATGGCTGGATGGATGGATGGCTGGATGGATGGCTGGCTTGAGGGATGGATGGATGGATGGCTGGATGGACGGCTGGATGGATGGCTGGCTGGAGGGATGGATTGATGGATGGATGGCTGGATGGATGGCTGGATGGATGGATGGCTGAATGGATGGCTGGCTGGAGGGATGGATGGATGGATGGGTGGCTGGATGGAGGGATGGCTGGATGGTTGGCTGGCTGGAGGGATCGATGGATGGATGGCTGGATGGATGTCTGGATGGAGGGATGGCTGGATGGATGGCTGGATGGATGGATGGCTTAATGACTGGCTGGCTGGAGGGATGGATGGATGGATGGATGGATGGCTGGTTGGACGGCTGGATCGAGGGATAGCTGGATATATGGCTGGCTGGAGGGATGGATGGATGGATGGCTGGATGGATAGCTGGATAGAGGGATGGCTGGATGGATGGCTGGCTGGAGGGATGGATGGATGGATGGATGGATGGCTGAATGGATGGATGGCTGGATGAATGGCAGGCTAGAGGATGGATGGATGGCTGGATGGCTGGATGGATGGCAGGATGGATGGATGGCTGGATGGATGGCTGGATGGATGACTGGATGGATGGATGGCTTAATGACTGGCTGGCTGGAGGGATGGATGGATGGATGGGTGGCTGGATGGAGGGATGGCTGGATGGTTGGCTGGCTTGAGGGATCGATGGATGGATGGCTGGATGGATGTCTGGATGGAGGGATGGCTGGATGGATGGCTGGCTGGATGGATGGCTTAATGACTGGCTGGCTGGAGGGATGGATGGATGGATGGATGGATCGCTGGTTGGACGGCTGGATCGTGGGATGGCTGGATATATGGCTGGCTGGAAGGATGGATGGATGGATGGCTGGATGGATAGCTGGATAGAGGGATGGCGGGATGGATGGCTGGATGGGGGGATGGCTGGATGGATGGCTGGCTGGCTGGAGTGACGGATGGATGCATGGCTGGATGGATGGCTGTATTGAGGGATGGCTGGATGGAAGGCTGGCTGGATGGATGGATGGCTGGATGGATGGATGGATGGACGGATGGATGTAGGGATGGCTGGATGGATGGCTGGCTGGAGAGATGGATGGATGGATGGATGGCTGGATGGATGGCTGGATGGAGGAATGGCTTGATGGATGGCTGGCTGGAGGGATGGATGGATGGATGGATGGATTGCTTAATAGATGGATGGCTGGATGGACGATTGGCTGGAGGGATGGATGGATGGATGGCTGGATCGATGGCTGGATGGATGAATGGCTGGATGGATGACTGGCTGGCTGGATGGATGGATGACTGGATGGATGGCTGGCTTGAAGAATGGATGGATGGCTGGATGGAAGGCTGGCTGGATGGATGGATGGCTGGATGGATGGATGGATGGATGGACGGATGGATGGAGGGATGGCTGGATGGATGGCTGGCTGGAGGGATGGATGGATGGATGGATGGCTGGATGGATGGCTGGATGGAGGAATGGCTTGATGGATGGCTGCCTGGAGGGATGGATGGATGGATGGATTGCTTGATGGATGGATGGCTAGATGGACGATTGGCTGGAGGGATGACTGGCTGGCTGGATGGATGGATGACTGGATGGATGGCTGGCTTGAAGAATGGATGGATGGCTGGATGGGTGGCTGGACGGATGGATTGCTGGATGGATGGCTGGCTGGAGGGATGGATGGATGGCTGGATGTATTGCTGGATGGATGGATGGCTGGATGGATGGCAGGCTGGAGGAATGGAAGGATGGGTGGATGGCTGGATCAATGGCTGGATGGATGGATGGCATGATGGATGGCTGGCTGGAGTGATGGATGGATGAATGGATGGCTGAATGGATGGCTGGATGGATAGATGGCTGGATGGTTGGCTGGCTGTAGGGATGGATGGATGGATGGATGGCTGGCTGGCTGGCTGGCTGGAGGGATGCATGGATGGATGGATGGCTGGATGGACGGCTGGTTTGGATGGATTGCTGGATGAATAGCTGGCTGGAGGGATGGATTGTAGGATGGATGGCTGGATGGATGGCTGGATGGATGGATGGCTGGATGGCTGGCTGGCTGGATGGATGGATGGATGGATGGATGGATGGAGGGATTGCTGGATAGTTGGCTGGCTGGCTGGATGGATGGATGGATGGATGGCTGGAAGGATGGCTGGATGGAGGGATGGCTGGATGGATGGCTGGCTGGAGGGATGGATGGATGGCTGGATGGATGGCTGGATGGATGGATGGCTTAATGGCTGTATGGCTGGCTGGAGGGATGGATGGATGGATGGATGGATGGACGGTTGGCTGGATAGATGACTGGATGGAGGAATGGCTGGATGGATGGCAGGCTAGAGGGATGGATGGATGGATGGATGGCTGGATGGATGGCTTAATGGATGGATGGCTGGCTGGAGGGATGGATGGATGGATGGCTGGATGGATGGCTGGATGGATGAATGGCTGGATGGATGACTGGCAGGAGTGATGGATGGATGGATAGATGGCTGGATGGATTGCTGGATGGATGGATGAATGGACGGATGGCTGGATGGATGGCTGGCTGGAGGGATGGCTGAAATGCTGGCTGGATGGATGGATGGCTGGATGGATGGCTGGCTTGAAGAATGGATGGATGGCTGGATGGATGGCTGGACGGATGGATTGCTGGATGGATGGCTGGATGGATGGATGGCTGGCTGGATGGCTGGAATGATGGATGGCTGGATGAATGGCTGGCTGGAGGAATGGATGGATGGATGGATGGATGGCTGGATGGATGGCTGGATGGATGGATGGCTGGATGGATGGCTGGCTGGAGGTATGGATGGATGGATGGATGGCTGAATGGATTGCTGGATGGATGGATGGCTGGATGGATGGCTGGCTGGAGGGATGGATGGATGGATGGCTGGATGAACGGCTGGATGGATGGAGGGCTGGATGGATGGCTGGCTGGAGGGATGGATTGATGGATGGATGGCTGGATGGATGGCTGGATGGATGGATGGCTGGATGGATGGCTGGCTGGAGGGATGGATGGATGGATGTGTGGCTGGATGGAGGGATGGTTGGATGGTTGGCTGGCTGGTGGGATGGATGGATGGATGGCTGGATGGATGTCTGGATGGAGGGATGGCTGGATGGATGGCTGGCTGGAGGGATGGATGGATGGATGGATGGATGGATGGCTGGATGGATGGCTGGATGGATGGATGGCTTAATGACTGGCTGGCTGGAGGGATGGATGGATGGATGGATGGATGGCTGGATGGATGGCTGGATATATGGATGGCTGGATGTATGGCTGGCTGCAGGGATGGATGGATGGATGGATGGCTGGATGGATGGCTGGCTGGAGGGATGGATGGATGGATGTGTGGCTGGATGGAGGGATGGTTGGATGGTTGGCTGGCTGGAGGGATGGATAGAGGGATGGCTGGATGGATGGCTGGCTTGAGGGATGGATGGATGGATGGATGGATGGATGGCTGAATGGATGGATGGCTGGATGGATGGCTGGCTGGAGGGATGGATGGATGGATGGATGGATGGATGGCTGAATGGATGGATGGCTGGATGAATGGCTGGCTGGAGGATGGATGGATGGCTGGATGGCTGGATGGATGGCTGGATGGATGGATGGCTGGATGGATGGCTGGATGGATGACTGGCTGGAAGGATGGATGGATGAATGGATGGCTGGATGGATGGCTGGATGGATGGATGGCTGGATGGATGGCTGGCTGGAGGGATGGATGGATGGATGGATGGCTGGATGGATGGCTGGATGGATGGATGCCTGGATGGATGGCTGGCTGGAGGGATGGATGGGTGGATGGGTGGCTGAATGGATGGCTGGATGGATGGATGGCTGGATGGATGGCTGGCAGGAGGGATGGATGGATGGATTGCTGAATGGATGGCTGGATGGATGGCTGGCTGGAGCGATGGATGAATGTATGGCTGGATGGATGGATCGCCGAATTGTTGGCTGGCTGGAGGGATGGCTGAATGGATGGCTGGATGGATGGCAGGATGGATGGATGGCTGGATGGATGGCTGGCTGGATGGATGGATTGATGGATGGATGGCTGGATGGATGGCTGGATGGATGGATGGCTGGATGGATGACAGGCTGAAGGGATGAATGGATGGATGGATGGCTGGATGGACGGCTGGATGGATGGATGGCTGGATGGATGGCTGGCTGGAGGGATGGATTGATGGATGGGTGGCTGGATGGATAGCTGGATGGATGGCTGGATGGATGGATGGATGGATGGCTGGATGGAGTGATGGCTGGATGGAGGGATAGCTGGAGGGATGGATGGATGGCTGGATGGATGGCAGGATGGATGGATGGCTGGATGGATGGCTGGCTGGAGGGATGGATGGATGGATGGATGGCCGAATGGATGGCTGGATGGATGGATGGCTGGATGGATGGCTGGCTGGAGGGATGGATGGATGGATGGCTGGATGGACGGCTGGATGGATGGAGGGCTGGATGGATGGCTGGCTGGAGGGATGGATTGATGGATGGATGGCTGGATGGATGGCTGGATGGATGGACGGCTGAATGGATGGCTGGCTGGAGGGATGGATGGATGGATGTGTGGCTGGATGGAGGGATGGCTGGATGGTTGGCTGGCTGGAGGGCTCGATGGATGGATGGCTGGATGGATGTCTGCATGGAGGGATGGCTGGATGGATGGCTGGATGGATGGATGGCTTAATGACTGGCTGGCTGGAGGGATGGATGGATGGATGGATGGATGGATGGTTGGACGGCTGGATCGATGGATGGCTGGATATATGGCTGGCTGCAGGGATGGATGGATGGATGGCTGGATGGATAGCTGGATAGAGGGATGGCTGGATGGATGGCTGGCTGGAGGGATGGATGGATGGATGGATGGCTGGATGGATGGCTGAATGGATGGATGGCTGGATGGATGGCTGGCTGGAGGGATGGATGGATGGATGGATGGATGGATTGATGGCTGAATGGATGGATGGCTGGATGAATGGCAGGCTGGAGGATGGATGGATGGCTGGATGGCTGGATGGATGGCAGGATGGCTGGATGGCTGGATGGATGGCTGGATGGATGACTGGCTGGAGGGATGGATGGATGGATGGATGGCTGGATGGATGGCTGGATGGATGGATGGCTGGATGGATGGCTAGCTGGAGGGATGGATGGATGGATGGATGGCTGGATGGATGCTGGATGGATGGATGCCTGGATGGATGGCTGGCTGGAGGGATGGATGGGTGGATGGATGGCTGGATGGATGGCTGGATGGATGGATGGCTGGATGGATGGCTGACAGGAGGGATGGATGGATGGATGGCTGGATGGATGGCTGGCTGGAGCGATGGATGAATGGATGGCTGGATGGATGGATGGCCGAATGGTTGGCTGGCTGGAGGGATGGATGGATGGATGGATGGCAGAATGGATGGCTGGATGGTTGGCAGGATGGATGGATGGCTGGATGGATGGCTCGCTGGATGGATGGATTGATGGATGGATGGATTGATGGATGGATGGCTGGATGGATGGCTGGATGGATGGCAGGCTGAAGGGATGAATGGATGGATGGATGGCTGGATGGACGGCTTGATGGATGGATGGCTGGATGGATGGCTGGCTGGAGGGATGGATTGATGGATGGATGGCTGGATGGATAGTTGGATGGATGGCTGGATGGATGGATGGATGGATGGCTGGATGGAGGGATGGCTGGATGGAGGGATAGCTGGAGGGATGGATGGATGGCTGGATGGATGGCAGGATGGATGGATGGCTGGATGGATGGCTGGCTGGAGGGATGGATGGATGGATGGATAGCTGAATGGATGGCTGAATGGATGGATGGCTGGATGGATGGCTGGCTGGAGGAATGGATGGATGGATGGCTGGATGGACGGCTGGATGGATGGAGGACTGGATGGATGGCTGGCAGGAGGGATGGATTGATGGATGGATGGCTGGATGGATGGCTGGATGGATGGATGGCTGAATGGATGGCTGGCTTGAGGGATGGATGGATGGATGGGTGGCTGGATGGAGGGATGGCTGGATGGTTGGGTGGCTGGAGGGATGGATGGATGGATGGCTGGATGGATGTCTGGATGGAGGAATGGCTGGTTGGATGGCTGGCTGGAGGGATGGATGGATGGATGGATGGCTGGATGGATGGCTGGATGGATGGATGGCTTAATGGCTGGCTGGCTGGAGGGATGGATGGATGGATGGATGGAAGGATGGCTGGTTGGATGGCTGGATCGATGGATGGCTGGATGTATGGCTGGCTTGAGGGATGGATGGATGGATGGATGGCTTGATGGATAGCTGGATAGAGGAATGGCTGGATGGATGGCTGGCTGGAGGGATGGATGGATGGATGGCTGGATGGATGGCTGAATGGATGGATGGCTGGATGGATGGCTGGCTGGAGGGATGGATGGATGGATGGATGGATGGATGAATGGATGGCTGAATGGATGGATGGCTGGATGAATGGCTGGCTGGAGGGATGGGTGTATGGATGGATGGCTGGATGGATGGATGGCTGGATGGATGGCTGGATGGATGACTGGCTGGAGGAATGGATGGATGGATGGCTGGATGGATGGCTGGATGGATGGCTGGATGGATGCCTGGATGGATGGCTGGTTGGAGGGATGGATGGATGGATGGATGGCTGGATGGATGGCTGGATGGATGGCTGGATGGATGCCTGGATGGATGGCTGGCAGAAGGGATGGGTGGATGGAGGGATAGCTGGAGGGATGGATGGATGGCTGGATGGATGGCAGGATGGATGGATGGCTGGTTGGATGGCTGGCTGGAGGGATGCATGGATGCATGGATGGCCGAATGGATGGCTGGAAGAATGGATGGCTGGATGGATGGCGGGCTGGAGGGATGGATGGATGGATGGCTGGATGGACGGCTCGATGGATGGAGGGCTGGATGGATGGCTGGCTGTCGGGATGGATTGATGGATGGATGGCTGGATGGATGGCTGGATGGATGGATGGCTGAATGGATGGCTGGCTGGAGGGATGGATGGATGGATGTCTGGCTGGATGGAGGGATGGCTGGATGGTTGGCTGGCTGGAGGGATCGATGGATGGATGGCTGGATGGATGTCTGGATGGAGGGATGGCTGGATGGATGGCTGGATGGATGGATGGCTTAATGAGTGGCTGGCTGGAGGGATGGATGGATGGATGGATGGATGGATGGTTGGACGGCTGGATCGATGGATGGCTGGATATATGGCTGGCTGGAGGGATGGATGGATGGATGGCTGGATGGATAGCTGGATAGAGGGATGGCTGGATGGATGGCTGGCTGGAGGGATGGATGGATGGATGGATGGCTGGATGGATGGCTGAATGGATGGATGGCTGGATGGATGGCTGGCTGGAGGGATGGATGGATGGATGGATGGATGGACGGCTGAATGGATGGATGGCTGGATGAATGGCAGGCTGGAGGATGGATGGATGGCTGGATGGCTGGATGGATGGCAGGATGGCTGGATGGCTGGATGGATGGCTGGATGGATGACTGGCTGGAGGGATGGATGGATGGATGGATGGCTGGATGGATGGCTGGATGGATGGATGGCTGGATGGATGGCTGGCTGGAGGGATGGATGGATGGATGGATGGCTGGATGGATGCTGGATGGATGGATGCCTGGATGGATGGCTGGCTGGAGGGATGGATGGGTGGATGGATGGCTGGATGGCTGGCAGGAGGGATGGATGGATGGGTGGCTGGATGGATGCCTGGATGGATGGCTGGCTGGAGCGATGGATGAATGGATGGCTGGATGGATGGATGGCCGAATGGTTGGCTGGCTGGAGGGATGGATGGATGGATGGATGGCTGAATGGATGGCTGGATGGATGGCAGGATGGATGGATGGCTGGATGGACGGCTCGCTGGATGGATGGATTGATGGATGGATGCATTGATGGATGGATGGCTGGATGGATGGCTGGATGGATGGCAGGCTGAAGGGATGAATGGATGGATGGATGGCTGGATGGACGGCTGGATGGATGGATGGCTGGATGGATGTCTGGCTGGAGGGATGGATTGATGGATGGATGGCTGGATGGATAGCTGGATGGATGGCTGGATGGATGGATGGATGGATGGCTGGATGGAGGGATGGCTGGATGGAGGGAAAGCTGGAGGGATGGATGGATGGCTGGATGGATGGCAGGATGGATGGATGGCTGGATGGATGGCTGGCTGGAGGGATGGATGGATGGATGGATAGCTGAATGGATGGCTGGATGGATGGATGTCTGGATGGATGGCTGGCTGGAGGAATGGATGGATGGATGGCTGGATGGACGGCTGGATGGATGGAGGACTGGATGGATGGCTGGCAGGAGGGATGGATTGATGGATGGATGGCTGGATGGATGGCTGGATGGATGGATGGCTGAATGGATGGCTGGCTTGAGGGATGGATGGATGGATGGGTGGCTGGATGGAGGGATGGCTGGATGGTTGGCTGGCTGGAGGGATGGATGGATGGATGGCTGGATGGATGTCTGGATGGAGGAATGGCTGGATGGATGGCTGGCTGGAGGGATGGATGGATGGATGGATGGCTGGATGGATGGCTGGATTGATGGATGGCTTAATGGCTGGCTGGCTGGAGGGATGGATGGATGGATGGATGGAAGGATGGCTGGTTGGATGGCTGGATCGATGGATGGCTGGATGTATGGCTGGATTGATGGACGGGTGGATGGATGGATGGCTTGATGAATAGCTGGATAGAGGATTGGCTGGATGGATGGCTGGCTGGAGGGATGGATGGATGGATGGCTGGATGGATGGCTGAATGGATGGATGGCTGGATGGATGGCTGGCTGGAGGGATGGATGGATGGATGGATGGATGGATGGATGAATGGATGGCTGAATGGATGGATGGCTGGATGAATGGCTGGCTGGAGGGATGGGTGGATGGATGGATGGCTGGATGGATGGATGGCTGGATGGATGGCTGGATGGATGACTGGCTGGAGGGATGGATGGCTGGATGGCTGGATGGATGGCTGGATGGATGGCTGGATGGATGCCTGGATGGATGGCTGGCTGGAGGGATGGATGGATGGATGGCTGGATGGATGGCTGGATGGATGGCTGGATGGATGCCTGGATGGATGGCTGGCAGGAGGGATGGGTGGATGGATGGATGGCTGGATGGATGACTGGATGGATGGATGCCTGGATGGATGGCTGGCTGGTGGGATGGATTGATGGATGGATGGCGGGATGGATGGACGGATGGATGGATGGCTCGATGGATGGCAGGCTGGAGGGATGGATGGATGGATGGATGGCTGGATGGATGGCTGAATGGATGGATGGCTGGATGGATGGCTGGCTGGAGGGATGGATGGATGGATGGATGGATGGACGGCTGAATGGATGGATGGCTGGATGAATGGCAGGCTGGAGGATGGATGGATGGCTGGATGGCTGGATGGATGGCAGGATGGCTGGATGGCTGGATGGATGGCTGGATGGATGACTGGCTGGAGGGATGGATGGATGGATGGATGGCTGGATGGATAGCTGGATGGATGGATGGCTGGATGGATGGCTGGCTGGAGGGATGGATGGATGGATGGATGGCTGGATGGATGCTGGATGGATGGATGCCTGGATGGATGGCTGGCTGGAGGGATGGATGGGTGGATGGATGGCTGGATGGATGGCTGGATGGATGGATGGCTGGATGGATGGCTGGCAGGAGGGATGGATGGATGGGTGGGTGGATGGATGCCTGGATGGATGGCTGGCTGGAGCGATGGATGAATGGATGGCTGGATGGATGGATGGCCGAATGGTTGGCTGGCTGGAGGGATGGATGGATGGATGGATGGCTGAATGGATGGCTGGATGGATGGCAGGATGGATGGATGGCTGGATGGACGGCTCGCTGGATGGATGGATTGATGGATGGATGCATTGATGGATGGATGGCTGGATGGATGGCTGGATGGATGGCAGGCTGAAGGGATGAATGGATGGATGGATGGCTGGATGGACGGCTGGATGGATGGATGGCTGGATGGATGTCTGGCTGGAGGGATGGATTGATGGATGGCTGGATGGATAGCTGGATGGATGGCTGGATGGATGGATGGATGGATGGCTGGATGGAGGGATGGCTGGATGGAGGGATAGCTGGAGGGATGGATGGATGGCTGGATGGATGGCAGGATGGATGGATGGCTGGATGGATGGCTGGCTGGAGGGATGGATGGATGGATGGATAGCTGAATGGATGGCTGGATGGATGGATGTCTGGATGGATGGCTGGCTGGAGGAATGGATGGATGGATGGCTGGATGGACGGCTGGATGGATGGAGGACTGGATGGATGGGTGGCAGGAGGGATGGATTGATGGCTGGATGGCTGGATGGATGGCAGGATGGCTGGATGGCTGGATGGATGGCTGGATGGATGACTGGCTGGAGGGATGGATGGATGGATGGATGGCTGGATGGATGGCTGGATGGATGGATGGCTGGATGGATGGCTGGCTGGAGGGATGGATGGATGGATGGATGGCTGGATGGATGCTGGATGGATGGATGCCTGGATGGATGGCTGGCTGGAGGGATGGATGGGTGGATGGATGGCTGGATGGATGGCTGGATGGATGGATGGCTGGATGGATGGCTGGCAGGAGGGATGGATGGATGGGTGGGTGGATGGATGCCTGGATGGATGGCTGGCTGGAGCGATGGATGAATGGATGGCTGGATGGATGGATGGCCGAATGGTTGGCTGGCTGGAGGGATGGATGGATGGATGGATGGCTGAATGGATGGCTGGATGGATGGCAGGATGGATGGATGGCTGGATGGACGGCTCGCTGGATGGATGGATTGATGGATGGATGCATTGATGGATGGATGGCTGGATGGATGGCTGGATGGATGGCAGGCTGAAGGGATGAATGGATGGATGGATGGCTGGATGGACGGCTGGATGGATGGATGGCTGGATGGATGTCTGGCTGGAGGGATGGATTGATGGATGGCTGGATGGATAGCTGGATGGATGGCTGGATGGATGGATGGATGGATGGCTGGATGGAGGGATGGCTGGATGGAGGGATAGCTGGAGGGATGGATGGATGGCTGGATGGATGGCAGGATGGATGGATGGCTGGATGGATGGCTGGCTGGAGGGATGGATGGATGGATGGATAGCTGAATGGATGGCTGGATGGATGGATGTCTGGATGGATGGCTGGCTGGAGGAATGGATGGATGGATGGCTGGATGGACGGCTGGATGGATGGAGGACTGGATGGATGGCTGGCAGGAGGGATGGATTGATGGATGGATGGCTGGATGGATGGCTGGATGGATGGATGGCTGAATGGATGGCTGGCTTGAGGGATGGATGGATGGATGGGTGGCTGGATGGAGGGATGGCTGGATGGTTGGCTGGCTGGAGGGATGGATGGATGGATGGCTGGATGGATGTCTGGATGGAGGAATGGCTGGATGGATGGCTGGCTGGAGGGATGGATGGATGGATGGATGGCTGGATGGATGGATGGATGGCTTAATGGCTGGCTGGCTGGAGGGATGGATGGATGGATGGATGGAAGGATGGCTGGTTGAATGGCTGGATCGATGGATGGCTGGATGTATGGCTGGCTTGATGGACGGGTGGATGGATGGATGTCTTGATGGATAGCTGGATAGAGGAATGGCTGGATGGATGGATGGCTGGAGGGATGGATGGATGGATGGCTGGATGGATGGCTGAATGGATGGATGGCTGGATGGATGGCTGGCTGGAGGGATGGATGGATGGATGGATGGATGGATGGATGAATGGATGGCTGAATGGATGGATGGCTGGATGAATGGCTGGCTGGAGGGATGGGTGGATGGATGGATGGCTGGATGGATGGATGGCTGGATGGATGGCTGGATGGATGACTGGCTGGAGGGATGGATGGCTGGATGGCTGGATGGATGGCTGGATGGATGGCTGGATGGATGCCTGGATGGATGGCTGGCTGGAGGGATGGATGGATGGATGGCTGGATGGATGGCTGGATGTATGGCTGGATGGATGCCTGGATGGATGGCTGGCAGGAGGGATGGGTGGATGGATGGATGGCTGGATGGATGACTGGATGGATGGATGCCTGGATGGATGGCTGGCTGGTGGGATGGATTGATGGATGGATGGCGGGATGGATGGACGGATGGATGGATGGCTCGATGGATGGCAGGCTGAAGGGATGAATGGATGGATGGATGGCTGGATGGACAGCTGGATGGATGGATGGCTGGATGGATGGCTGGGTGGAGGGATGGATTGACGGATGGGTGGCTAGATGGATAGCTGGATGGATGGCTGGCTGGTGGGATGGATGGATGGATGGATGGCTGGATGGAGGGATGGCTGGATATTTGGCTGGCTGGAGGGATGGATGGATGGCTGGATGGATGGCTGGATGGAGGGATGGCTGGATGGATGGCTGGCTGGAGGGATGGATGGCTGGATGGATGGCTGGATGGATGGGTGGATGGATGGCTGGCTGGAGAGATGGATGAATGTTTGGATGGCTGGATGGATGGCTGCATGGAGGGATGGCTGGATGGGTGGCTGGCTGGACCGACGGATGGATGCATGTCTGGATGGATGGCTGTATTGAGGGATGGCTGGATGGAAGGCTGGCTGGATTGATGGATGGATGGACGGATGGATGGAGGGATGGCTGGATGGATGGCTGGCTGGAGGGATGGATGGATGGATGGATGGCTGGATGGATGGCTGGATGGAGGAATGGCTTGATGGATGGCAGGCTGGAGGGATGGATGGATGGCTGGATGGATTGCTTGATGGATGGATGGCTGGATGGACGATTGGCTGGAGGGATGGATGGATGGATGGCTGAATCATTGGCTGGATGGATGAATGGCTGGATGGATGACTGGCTGGCTGGCTGGATGGATGGCTGGATGGATGGCTGGCTTGAAGAATGGATGGATGGCTGGATGGATAGCTGGACGGATGGATTGCTGGATGGATGGCTGGCTGGAGGGATGGATGGATGGCTGGATGGATGGCTGGATGGATGGATGGCTGGATGGATGGCTGGCTGGAGGAATGGATGGATGAATGGATGGCTGGATCGATGGCTGGATGAATGGATGGCTGGATGGATGGCTGGCTGGAGGGATGGATGGATGAATGGATGGCTGAATGGATGGCTGGATGGATGGATGGCTGGATGGATGGCTGGCTGTAGGGATGGCTGGATGGATGGATGGCTGGCTGGCTGGCTGGCTGGAGGGATGCATGGATGGATGGATAGCTGGAAGGACGGATGGTTTGGATGGATTGCTGAATGAATGTCTGGCTGGAGGGATGGATTGTTGGATGGATGGCTGGATGGATGGCTGGATGGATGGATGGCTGGATGGATGGCTGGCTGGATGGATGGCTGGATGGTTGGCTGGCTGGCTGGATGGATGGATGGATGGATGGATGGCTGGAAGGATGGCTGGATGGAGGGATGGCTGGATGGATGGCTGGCTGGAGGGATGGATGGATGGCTGGATGGATGGCTGGATGGATGGATGGCTTAATGGCTGTATGGCTGGCTGGAGGGATGGATGGATGGCTGGATGAATGGCTGAATGGATGGATGGCTGGATGTATGGCTGGCTGGAGAGATGGATGGATGGATGGCTGGCTGGATAGATGACTGGATGGAGGAATGGTTGGATGGATGGCTGGCTAGAGGGATGGATGGATGGATGGATGGCTGGATGGATGGCTTAATGGATGGATGGCTGGCTGGAGGGATGGATGGATGGATGGCTGGATGGATGGCTGGATGGATGAATGGCTGGATGGATGACTGGCAGGAGGGATGGATGGATGGATAGATGGCTGGATGGATTGCTGGATGGATGGATGGATGGACGGATGGCTGGATGGATGGCTGGCTGCAGGGATGGCTGAATGGCTGGCTGGATGGATGGATGGCTGGATGGATGGCTGGCTTGAAGAATGGATGGATGGCTGGATGGATGGCTGGACGGATGGATTGCTGGATGGATGCCTGGATGGATGGATGGCTGGATGGATGGCTGGATGGATGGATGGCTGGATGAATGGCTGGCTGGAGGAATGGATGGATGAATGGATGGCTGGATGGATGGCTGGATGGATGGATGGCTGGATGGATGGCTGGCTGGAGGGATGGATGGATGGATGGACGGCTGAATGGACTGCTGGATGGATGGATGGCTGGATGGATGGCTGGCTGGAGGGATGGATGGATGGATGGCTGGATGGACGGCTGGATGGATGGAGGGCTGGATGGATGGCTGGCTGGAGGGATGGATTGATGGATGGATGGCTGGATGGATGGCTGGATGGATGGATGGCTGGATGGATGGCTGGCTGGAGGGATGGATGGATGGATGGCTGGATGGACGGCTGGATGGATGGCTGGCTGGAGGGATGGATTGATGGATGGATGGCTGGATGGATGGCTGGATGGATGGATGGCTGAATGGATGGCTGGCTGGAGGGATGGATGGATGGATGGGTGGCTGGATGGAGGGATGGCTGGATGGTTGGTTGGCTGGAGGGATCGATGGATGGATGGCTGGATGGATGTCTGGATGGAGGGATGGCTGGATGGATGGCTGGATGGATGGATGGCTTAATGACAGGCTGGCTGGAGGGATGGATGGATGGATGGATGGATGGATGGATGGCTGGTTGGACGGCTGGATCGAGGGATAGCTGGATATATGGCTGGCTGGAGGGATGGATGGATGGATGGCTGGATGGATAGCTGGATAGAGGGATGGCTGGATGGATGGCTGGCTGGAGGGATGGATGGATGGATGGATGGATGGCTGAATGGATGGATGGCTGGATGAATGGCAGGCTAGAGGATGGATGGATGGCTGGATGGCTGGATGGATGGCAGGATGGATGGATGGCTGGATGGATGGCTGGATGGATGACTGGATGGATGGATGGCTTAATGACTGGCTGGCTGGAGGGATGGATGGATGGATGGGTGGCTGGATGGAGGGATGGCTGGATGGTTGGCTGGCTTGAGGGATCGAAGGATGGATGGCTGGATGGATGTCTGGATGGAGGGATGGCTGGATGGATGGCTGGATGGATGGATGGCTTAATGACTGGCTGGCTGGAGGGATGGATGGATGGATGGATGGATGGCTGGTTGGACGGCTGGATCGAGGGATGGCTGGATATATGGCTGGCTGGAGGGATGGATGGATGGATGGCTGGATGGATAGCTGGATAGAGGGATGGCGGGATGGATGGCTGGATGGGGGGATGGCTGGATGGATGGCTGGCTGGCTGGAGTGACGGATGGATGCATGGCTGGATGGATGGCTGTATTGAGGGATGGCTGGATGGAAGGCTGGCTGGATGGATGGATGGCTGGATGGATGGATGGATGGACGGATGGATGGAGGGATGGCTGGATGGATGGCTGGCTGGAGAGATGGATGGATGGATGGATGGCTGGATGGATGGCTGGATGGAGGAATGGCTTGATGGATGGCTGGCTGGAGGGATGGATGGATGGATGGATGGATTGCTTGATGGATGGATGGCTGGATGGACGATTGGCTGGAGGGATGGATGGATGGATGGCTGGATCGATGGCTGAATGGATGAATGACTGGATGGATGACTGGCTGGCTGGATGGATGGATGACTGGATGGATGGCTGGCTTGAAGAATGGATGGATGGCTGGATGGAAGGCTGGCTGGATGGATGGATGGCTGGATGGATGGATGGATGGACGGATGGATGGAGGGATGGCTGGATGGATGGCTGGCTGGAGGGATGGATGGATGGATGGATGGCTGGATGGATGGCTGGATGGAGGAATGGCTTGATGGATGGCTGGCTGGAGGGATGGATGGATGGATGGATTGCTTGATGGATGGATGGCTAGATGGACGATTGGCTGGAGGGATGGATGGATGGATGGCTGGATCGATGGCTGGATGGATGAATGGCTGGATGGATGACTGGCTGGCTGGATGGATGGATGACTGGATGGATGGCTGGCTTGAAGAATGGATGGATGGCTGGATGGGTGGCTGGACGGATGGATTGCTGGATGGATGGCTGGCTGGAGGGATGGATGGATGGCTGGATGTATGGCTGGATGGATGGATGGCTGGATGGATGGCAGGCTGGAGGAATGGATGGATGGGTGGATGGCTGGATCAATAGCTGGATGGATGGATGGCATGATGGATGGCTGGCTGGAGTGATGGATGGATGAATGGATGGCTGAATGGATGGCTGGATGGATGGATGGCTGGATGGTTGGCTGGCTGTAGGGATGGATGGATGGATGGATGGCTGGCTGGCTGGCTGGCTGGAGGGATGCATGGATGGATGGATGGCTGGATGGACGGCTGGTTTGGATGGATTGCTGGATGAATAGCTGGCTGGAGGGATGGATTGTAGGATGGATGGCTGGATGGATGGCTGGATGGATGGATGGCTGGATGGATGGCTGGCTGGATGGATGGATGGATGGATGGATGGAGGGATTGCTGGATGGTTGGCTGGCTGGCTGGATGGATGGATGGATGGATGGCTGGAAGGATGGCTGGATGGAGGGATGGCTGGATGGATGGCTGGCTGGAGGCATGGATGGATGGCTGGATGGATGGCTGGATGGATGGATGGCTTAATGGCTGTATGGCTGGCTGGAGGGATGGATGGATGGATGGATGGATGGATGGACGGTTGGCTGGATAGATGACTGGATGGAGGAATGGCTGGATGGATGGCTGGCTAGAGGGATGGATGGATGGATGGATGGCTGGATGGATGGCTTAATGGATGGATGGCTGGCTGGAGGGATGGATGGATGGATGGCTGGATGGATGGCTGGATAGATGAATGGCTGGATGGATGACTGGCAGGAGTGATGGATCGATGGATAGATGGCTGGATGGATTGCTGGATGGATGGATGAATGGACGGATGGCTGGATGGATGGCTGGCTGGAGGGATGGCTGAAATGCTGGCTGGATGGATGGATGGCTGGATGGATGGCTGGCTTGAAGAATGGATGGATGGCTGGATGGATGGCTGGACGGATGGATTGCTGGATGGATGGCTGGATGGATGGATGGCTGGCTGGATGGCTGGATGGATGGATGGCTGGATGAATGGCTGGCTGGAGGAATGGATGGATGGATGGATGGATGGCTGGATGGATGGCTGGATGGATGCATGGCTGGATGGATGGCTGGCTGGAGGGATGGATGGATGGATGGATGGCTGAATGGATTGCTGGATGGATGGATGGCTGGATGGATGGCTGGCTGGAGGGATGGATGGATGGATGGCTGGATGAACGGCTGGATGGATGGAGGGCTGGATGGATGGCTGGCTGGAGGGATGGATTGATGGATGGATGGCTGGATGGATGGCTGGATGGATGGATGGCTGGATGGATGGCTGGCTGGAGGGATGGATGGATGGATGTGTGGCTGGATGGAGGGATGGTTGGATGGTTGGCTGGCTGGTGGGATGGATGGATGGATGGCTGGATGGATGTCTGGATGGAGGGATGGCTGGATGGATGGCTGGCTGGAGGGATGGATGGATGGATGGATGGATGGATGGCTGGATGGATGGCTGGATGGATGGATGGCTTAATGACTGGCTGGCTGGAGGGATGGATGGATGGATGGATGGATGGCTGGATGGATGGCTGGATATATGGATGGCTGGATGTATGGCTGGCTGCAGGGATGGATGGATGGATGGATGGCTGGATGGATGGCTGGCTGGAGGGATGGATGGATGGATGTGTGGCTGGATGGAGGGATGGTTGGATGGTTGGCTGGCTGGAGGGATGGATAGAGGGATGGCTGGATGGATGGCTGGCTTGAGGGATGGATGGATGGATGGATGAATGGATGGCTGAATGGATGGATGGCTGGATGGATGGCTGGCTGGAGGGATGGATGGATGGATGGATGGATGGATGGCTGAATGGATGGATGGCTGGATGAATGGCTGGCTGGAGGATGGATGGATGGCTGGATGGCTGGATGGATGGCTGGATGGATGGATGGCTGGATGGATGGCTGGATGGATGACTGGCTGGAAGGATGGATGGATGAATGGATGGCTGGATGGATGGCTGGATGGTTGGATGGCTGGATGGATGGCTGGCTGGAGGGATGGATGGATGGATGGTTGGCTGGATGGATGGCTGGATGGATGGATGCCTGGATGGATGGCTGGCTGGAGGGATGGATGGGTGGATGGGTGGCTGGATGGATGGCTGGATGGATGGATGGCTGGATGGATGGCTGGCAGGAGGGATGGATGGATGGATTGCTGAATGGATGGCTGGATGGATGGCTGGCTGGAGCGATGGATGAATGGATGGCTGGATGGATGAATCGCCTAATGGTTGGCTGGCTGGAGGGATGGCTGAATGGATGGCTGGATGGATGGCAGGATGGATGGATGGCTGGATGGATGGCTGGCTGGATGGATGGATTGATGGATGGATGGCTGGATGGATGGCTGGATGGATGGATGGCTGGATGGATGACAGGCTGAAGGGATGAATGGATGGATGGATGGCTGGATGGACGGCTGGATGGATGGATGGCTGGATGGATGGCTGGCTGGAGGGATGGATTGATGGATGGGTGGCTGGATGGATAGCTGGATGGATGGCTGGATGGATGGATGGATGGATGGCTGGATGGAGTGATTGCTGGATGGAGGGATAGCTGGAGGGATGGATGGATGGCTGGATGGATGGCAGGATGGATGGATGGCTGGATGGATGGCTGGCTGGAGGGATGGATGGATGGATGGATGGCCGAATGGATGGCTGGATGGATGGATGGCTGGATGGATGGCTGGCTGGAGGGATGGATGGATGGATGGCTGGATGGACGGCTGGATGGATGGAGGGCTGGATGGATGGCTGGCTGGAGGGATGGATTGATGGATGGATGGCTGGATGGATGGCTGGATGGATGGACGGCTGAATGGATGGCTGGCTGGAGGGATGGATGGATGGATGTGTGGCTGGATGGAGGGATGGCTGGATGGTTGGCTGGCTGGAGGGCTCGATGGATGGATGGCTGGATGGATGTCTGCATGGAGGGATGGCTGGATGGATGGCTGGATGGATGGATGGCTTAATGACTGGCTGGCTGGAGGGATGGATGGATGGATGGATGGATGGATGGTTGGACGGCTGGATCGATGGATGGCTGGATATATGGCTGGCTGCAGGGATGGATGGATGGATGGCTGGATGGATAGCTGGATAGAGGGATGGCTGAATGGATGGCTGGCTGGAGGGATGGATGGATGGATGGATGGCTGGATGGATGGCTGAATGGATGGATGGCTGGATGGATGGCTGGCTGGAGGGATGGATGGATGGATGGATGGATGGATTGATGGCTGAATGGATGGATGGCTGGATGAATGGCAGGCTGGAGGATGGATGGATGGCTGGATGGCTGGATGGATGGCAGGATGGCTGGATGGCTGGATGGATGGCTGGATGGATGACTGGCTGGAGGGATGGATGGATGGATGGATGGCTGGATGGATGGCTGGATGGATGGATGGCTGGATGGATGGCTAGCTGGAGGGATGGATGGATGGATGGATGGCTGGATGGATGCTGGATGGATGGATGCCTGGATGGATGGCTGGCTGGAGGGATGGATGGGTGGATGGATGGCTGGATGGATGGCTGGATGGATGGATGGCTGGATGGATGGCTGTCAGGAGGGATGGATGGATGGATGGCTGGATGGATGGCTGGATGGATGGCTGGCTGGAGCGATGGATGAATGGATGGCTGGATGGATGGATGGCCGAATGGTTGGCTGGCTGGAGGGATGGTTGGATGGATGGATGGCAGAATGGATGGCTGGATGGTTGGCAGGATGGATGGATGGCTGGATGGATGGCTCGCTGGATAGATGGATTGATGGATGGATGGATTGATGGATGGATGGCTGGATGGATGGCTGGATGGATGGCAGGCTGAAGGGATGAATGGATGGATGGATGGCTGGATGGACGGCTGGATGGATGGATGGCTGGATGGATGGCTGGCTGGAGGGATGGATTGATGGATGGATGGCTGGATGGATAGTTGGATGGATGGCTGGATGGATGGATGGATGGATGGCTGGATGGAGGGATGGCTGGATGGAGGGATAGCTGGAGGGATGGATGGATGGCTGGATGGATGGCAGGATGGATGGATGGCTGGATGGATGGCTGGCTGGAGGTATGGATGGATGGATGGATAGCTGAATGGATGGCTGAATGGATGGATGGCTGGATGGATGGCTGGCTGGAGGAATGGATGGATGGATGGCTGGATGGACGGCTGGATGGATGGAGGACTGGATGGATGGCTGGCAGTAGGGATGGATTGATGGATGGATGGCTGGATGGATGGCTGGATGGATGGATGGCTGAATGGATGGCTGGCTTGAGGGATGGATGGATGGATGGGTGGCTGGATGGAGGGATGGCTGGATGGTTGGCTGGCTGGAGGGATGGATGGATGGATGGCTGGATGGATGTCTGGATGGAGGAATGGCTGGTTGGATGGCTGGCTGGAGGGATGGATGGATGGATGGATGGCTGGATGGATGGCTGGATGGATGGATGGCTTAATGGCTGGCTGGCTGGAGGGATGGATGGATGGATGGATGGAAGGATGGCTGGTTGGATGGCTGGATCGATGGATGGCTGGATGTATGGCTGGCTTGAGGGATGGAAGGATGGATGGATGGCTTGATGGATAGCTGGATAGAGGAATGGCTGGATGGATGGCTGGCTGGAGGGATGGATGGATGGATGGCTGGATGGATGGCTGAATGGATGGATGGCTGGATGGATGGCTGGCTGGAGGGATGGATGGATGGATGGATGGATGAATGGATGGCTGAATGGATGGATGGCTGGATGAATGGCTGGCTGGAGGGATGGGTGTATGGATGGATGGCTGGATGGATGGATGGCTGGATGGATGGCTGGATGGATGACTGGCTGGAGGAATGGATGGATGGATGGCTGGATGGATGGCTGGATGGATGGCTGGATGGATGCCTGGATGGATGGCTGGTTGGAGGGATGGATGGATGGATGGATGGCTGGATGGATGGCTGGATGGATGGCTGAATGGATGCCTGGATGGATGGCTGGCAGGAGGGATGGGTGGATGGAGGGATAGCTGGAGGGATGGATGGATGGCTGGATGGATGGCAGGATGGATGGATGGCTGGTTGGATGGCTGGCTGGAGGGATGGATGGATGGATGGATGGCCGAATGGATGGCTGGATGGATGGATGGCTGGATGGATGGCTGGCTGGAGGGATGGATGGATGGATGGCTGGATGGACGGCTGGATGGATGGAGGGCTGGATGGATGGCTGGCTGTCGGGATGGATTGATGGATGGATGGCTGGATGGATGGCTGGATGGATGGATGGCTGAATGGATGGCTGGCTGGAGGGATGGATGTCTGGCTGGATGGAGGGATGGCTGGATGGTTGGCTGGCTGGAGGGATCGATGGATGGATGTCTGGATGGATGTCTGGATGGAGGGATGGCTGGATGGATGGCTGGATGGATGGATGGCTTAATGAGTGGCTGGCTGGAGGGATGGATGGATGGATGGATGGTTGGACGGCTGGATCGATGGATGGCTGGATATATGGCTGGCTGGAGGGATGGATGGATGGATGGCTGGATGGATAGCTGGATAGAGGGATGGATGGATGGCTGGCTGGAGGGATGGATGGATGGATGGATGGCTGGATGGATGGCTGAATGGATGGATGGCTGGATGGATGGCTGGCTGGAGGGATGGATGGATGGATGGATGGATGGACGGCTGAATGGATGGATGGCTGAATGAATGGCAGGCTGGAGGATGGATGGATGGCTGGATGGCTGGATGGATGGCAGGATGGCTGGATGGCTGGATGGATGGCTGGATGGATGACTGGCTGGAGGGATGGATGGATGGATGGATGGCTGGATGGATGGCTGGATGGATGGATGGCTGGATGGATGGCTGGCTGGAGGGATGGATGGATGGATGGATGGCTGGATGGATGCTGGATGGATGGATGCCTGGATGGATGGCTGGCTGGAGGGATGGATGGGTGGATGGATGGCTGGATGGATGGCTGGATGGATGGATGGCTGGATGGATGGCTGGCAGGAGGGATGGATGGATGGATGGCTGGATGGATGCCTGGATGGATGCCTGGCTGGAGCGATGGATGAATGGATGGCTGGATGGATGGATGGCCGAATGGTTGGCTGGCTGGAGGGATGGATGGATGGATGGATGGCTGAATGGATGGCTGGATGGATGGCAGGATGGATGGATGGCTGGATGGACGGCTCGCTGGATGGATGGATTGATGGATGGATGCATTGATGGATGGATGGCTGGATGGATGGCTGGATGGATGGCAGGCTGAAGGGATGAATGGATGGATGGATGGCTGGATGGACGGCTGGATGGATGGATGGATGGATGGCTGGCTGGAGGGATGGATTGATGGATGGCTGGATGGATAGCTGGATGGATGGCTGGATGGATGGATGGATGGATGGCTGGATGGAGGGATGGCTGGATGGAGGGATAGCTGGTGGGATGGATGGATTGCTGGATGGATGGCAGGATGGATGGATGGCTGGATGGATGGCTGGCTGGAGGGATGGATGGATGGATGGATAGCTGAATGGATGGCTGGATGGATGGATGTCTGGATGGATGGCTGGCTGGAGGAATGGATGGATGGATGGCTGGATGGACGGCTGGATGGATGGAGGACTGGATGGATGGCTGGCAGGAGGGATGGATTGATGGATGGATGGCTGGATGGATGGCTGGATGGATGGATGGCTGAATGGATGGCTGGCTTGAGGGATGGATGGATGGATGGGTGGCTGGATGGAGGGATGGCTGGAAGGTTGGCTGGCTGGAGGGATGGATGGATGGATGGCTGGATGGATGTCTGGATGGAGGAATGGCTGGATGGATGGCTGGCTGGAGGGATGGATGGATGGATGGATGGCTGGATGGATGGCTGGATGGATGGATGGCTTAATGGCTGGCTGGCTGGAGGGATGGATGGAAGGATGGCTGGTTGGATGGCTGGATCGATGGATGGCTGGATGTATGGCTGGCATGATGGACGGGTGGATGGATGGATGGCTTGATGGATAGCTGGATAGAGGAATGGCTGGATGGATGGCTGGCTGGAGGGATGGATGGATGGATGGCTGGATGGATGGCTGAATGGATGGATGGCTGGATGGATGGCTGGCTGGAGGGATGGATGGATGGATGGATGGATGGATGGATGAATGGATGGCTGAATGGATGGATGGCTGGATGAATGGCTTGCTGGAGGGATGGGTGGATGGATGGATGGCTGGATGGATGGATGGCTGGATGGATGGCTGGATGGATGACTGGCTGGAGGGATGGATGGCTGGATGGCTGGATGGATGGCTGGATGGATGGCTGGATGGATGCCTGGATGGATGGCTGGCTGGAGGGATGGATGGATGGATGGCTGGATGGATGGCTGGATGGATGGCTGGATGGATGCCTGGATGGATGGCTGGCAGGAGGGATGGGTGGATGGATGGATGGCTGGATGGATGACTGGATGGATGGATGCCTGGATGGATGGCTGGCTGGTGGGATGGATTGATGGATGGATGGCGGGATGGATGGACGGATGGATGGATGGCTGGATGGATGGCAGGCTGAAGGGATGAATGGATGGATGGATGGCTGGATGGACAGCTGGATGGATGGATGGCTGGATGGATGGCTGGGTGGAGGGATGGATTGACGGATGGGTGGCTAGATGGATAGCTGGATGGATGGCTGGCTGGTGGGATGGATGGATGGATGGATGGCTGGATGGAGGGATGGCTGGATATTTGGCTGGCTGGAGGGATGGATGGATGGCTGGATGGATGGCTGGATGGAGGGATGGATGGCTGGCTGGAGGGATGGATGGCTGGATGGATGGCTGGATGGATGGATGGATGGATGGCTGGCTGGAGAGGTGGATGAATGTTTGGATGGCTGGATGGATGGCTGCATGGAGGGATGGCTGGATGGGTGGCTGGCTGGACCGACGGATGGATGCATGGCTGGATGGATGGCTGTATTGAGGGATGGCTGGATGGAAGGCTGGCTGGATGGATGGATGGATGGACGGATGGATGGAGGGATGGCTGGATGGATGGCTGGCTGGAGGGATGGATGGATGGATGGATGGCTGGATGGATGGCTGGATGGAGGAATGGCTTGATGGATGGCAGGCTGGAGGGATGGATGGATGGCTGGATGGATTGCTTGATGGATGGATGGCTGGATGGACGATTGGCTGGAGGGATGGATGGATGGATGGCTGGATCATTGGCTGGATGGATGAATGGCTGGATGGATGACTGGCTGGCTGGCTGGATGGATGGCTGGATGGATGGCTGGCTTGAAGAATGGATGGATGGCTGGATGGATAGCTGGACGGATGGATTGCTGGATGGATGGCTGGCTGGAGGGATGGATGGATGGCTGGATGGATGGCTGGATGGATGGATGGCTGGATGGATGGCTGGCTGGAGGAATGGATGGATGAATGGATGGCTGGATCGATGGCTGGATGAATGGATGGCTGGATGGATGGCTGGCTGGAGGGATGGATGGATGAATGGATGGCTGAATGGATGGCTGGATGGATGGATGGCTGGATGGATGGCTGGCTGTAGGGATGGCTGGATGGATGGATGGCTGGCTGGCTGGCTGGCTGGAGGGATGCATGGATGGATGGATGGCTGGATGGACGGATGGTTTGGATGGATTGCTGAATGAATGTCTGGCTGGAGGGATGGATTGTTGGATGGATGGCTGGATGGATGGCTGGATGGATGGATGGCTGGATGGATGGCTGGCTGGATGGATGGCTGGATGGTTGGCTGGCTGGCTGGATGGATGGATGGATGGATGGATGGCTGGAAGGATGGCTGGATGGAGGGATGGCTGGATGGATGGCTGGCTGGAGGGATGGATGGATGGCTGGATGGATGGCTGGATGGATGGATGGCTTAATGGCTGTATGGCTGGCTGGAGGGATGGATGGATGGCTGGATGAATGGCTGAATGGATGGATGGCTGGATGTATGGCTGGCTGGAGAGATGGATGGATGGATGGATGGCTGGATAGATGACTGGATGGAGGAATGGTTGGATGGATGGCTGGCTAGAGGGATGGATGGATGGATGGATGGCTGGATGGATGGCTTAATGGATGGATGGCTGGCTGGAGGGATGGATGGATGGATGGCTGGATGGATGGCTGGATGGATGAATGGCTGGATGGATGACTGGCAGGAGGGATGGATGGATGGATAGATGGCTGGATGGATTGCTGGATGGATGGATGGATGGACGGATGGCTGGATGGATGGCTGGCTGCAGGGATGGCTGAATGGCTGGCTGGATGGATGGATGGCTGGATGGATGGCTGGCTTGAAGAATGGATGGATGGCTGGATGGATGGCTGGACGGATGGATTGCTGGATGGATGCCTGGATGGATGGATGGCTGGATGGATGGCTGGATGGATGGATGGCTGGATGAATGGCTGGCTGGAGGAATGGATGGATGAATGGATGGCTGGATGGATGGCTGGATGAATGGATGGCTGGATGGATGGCTGGCTGGAGGGATGTATGGATGGATGGACGGCTGAATGGACTGCTGGATGGATGGATGGCTGGATGGATGGCTGGCTGGAGGGATGGATGGATGGATGGATGGATGGCTGAATGGATGGATGGCTGGATGAATGGCAGGCTAGAGGATGGATGGATGGCTGGATGGCTGGATGGATGGCAGGATGGATGGATGGCTGGATGGATGGCTGGATGGATGACTGGATGGATGGATGGCTTAATGACTGGCTGGCTGGAGGGATGGATGGATGGATGGGTGGCTGGATGGAGGGATGGCTGGATGGTTGGCTGGCTTGAGGGATCGATGGATGGATGGCTGGATGGATGTCTGGATGGAGGGATGGCTGGATGGATGGCTGGATGGATGGATGGCTTAATGACTGGCTGGCTGGAGGGATGGATGGATGGATGGATGGAAGGCTGGTTGGACGGCTGGATCGAGGGATGGCTGGATATATGGCTGGCTGGAGGGATGGATGGATGGATGGCTGGATGGATAGCTGGATAGAGGGATGGCGGGATGGATGGCTGGATGGGGGGATGGCAGGATGGATGGCTGGCTGGTTGGAGTAACGGATGGATGCATGGCTGGATGGATGGCTGTATTGAGGGATGGCTGGATGGAAGGCTGGCTGGATGGATGGATGGCTGGATGGATGGATGGATGGACGGATGGATGGAGGGATGGCTGGATGGATGGCTGGCTGGAGAGATGGATGGATGGATGGATGGCTGGATGGATGGCTGGATGGAGGAATGGCTTGATGGATGGCTGGCTGGAGGGATGGATGGATGGATGGATGGATTGCTTGATGGATGGATGGCTGGATGGACGATTGGCTGGAGGGATGGATGGATGGATGGCTGGATCGATGGCTGAATGGATGAATGACTGGATGGATGACTGGCTGGCTGGATGGATGGATGACTGGATGGATGGCTGGCTTGAAGAATGGATGGATGGCTGGATGGAAGGCTGGCTGGATGGATGGATGGCTGGATGGATGGATGGATGGATGGATGGATGGAGGGATGGCTGGATGGATGGCTGGCTGGAGGGATGGATGGATGGATGGATGGCTGGATGGATGGCTGGATGGAGGAATGGCTTGATGGATGGCTGGCTGGAGAGATGGATGGATGGATGGATTGCTTGATGGATGGATGGCTAGATGGACGATTGGCTGGAGGGATGGATGGATGGATGGCTGGATCGATGGCTGGATGGATGAATGGCTGGATGGATGACTGGCTGGCTGGATGGATGGATGACTGGATGGATGGCTGGCTTGAAGAATGGATGGATGGCTGGATGGGTGGCTGGACGGATGGATTGCTGGATGGATGGCTGGCTGGAGGGATGGATGGATGGCTGGATGTATGGCTGGATGCATGGATGGCTGGATGGATGGCAGGCTGGAGGAATGGATGGATGGGTGGATGGCTGGATCAATGGCTGGATGGATGGATGGCATGATGGATGGCTGGCTGGAGTGATGGATGGATGAATGGATGGCTGAATGGATGGCTGGATGGATGGATGGCTGGATGGTTGGCTGGCTGTAGGGATGGATGGATGGATGGATGGCTGGCTGGCTGGCTGGCTGGAGGGATGCATGGATGGATGGATGGCTGGATGGACGGCTGGTTTGGATGGATTGCTGGATGAATAGCTGGCTGGAGGGATGGATTGTAGGATGGATGGCTGGATGGATGGCTGGATGGATGGATGGCTGGATGGATGGCTGGCTGGATGGATGGATGGATGGATGGATGGAGGGATTGCTGGATGGTTGGCTGGCTGGCTGGATGGATGGATGGATGGATGGCTGGAAGGATGGCTGGATGGAGGGATGGCTGGATGGATGGCTGGCTGGAGGCATGGATGGATGGCTGGATGGATGGCTGGATGGATGGATGGCTTAATGGCTGTATGGCTGGCTGGAGGGATGGATGGATGGATGGATGGATGGATGGACGGTTGGCTGGATAGATGACTGGATGGAGGAATGGCTGGATGGATGGCTGGCTAGAGGGATGGATGGATGGATGGATGGCTGGATGGATGGCTTAATGGATGGATGGCTGGCTGGAGGGATGGATGGATGGATGGCTGGATGGATGGCTGGATAGATGAATGGCTGGATGGATGACTGGCAGGAGTGATGGATCGATGGATAGATGGCTGGATGGATTGCTGGATGGATGGATGAATGGACGGATGGCTGGATGGATGGCTGGCTGGAGGGTTGGCTGAAATGCTGGCTGGATGGATGGATGGCTGGATGGATGGCTGGCTTGAAGAATGGATGGATGGCTGGATGGATGGCTGGACGGATGGATTGCTGGATGGATGGCTGGATGGATGGATGGCTGGCTGGATGGCTGGATGGATGGATGGCTGGATGAATGGCTGGCTGGAGGAATGGATGGATGGATGGATGGATGGCTGGATGGATGGCTGGATGGATGCATGGCTGGATGGATGGCTGGCTGGAGGGATGGATGGATGGATGGATGGCTGAATGGATTGCTGGATGGATGGATGGCTGGATGGATGGCTGGCTGGAGGGATGGATGGATGGATGGCTGGATGAACGGCTGGATGGATGGAGGGCTGGATGGATGGCTGGCTGGAGGGATGGATTGATGGATGGATGGCTGGATGGATGGCTGGATGGATGGATGGCTGGATGGATGGCTGGCTGGAGGGATGGATGGATGGATGTGTGGCTGGATGGAGGGATGGTTGGATGGTTGGCTGGCTGGTGGGATGGATGGATGGATGGCTGGATGGATGTCTGAATGGAGGGATGGCTGGATGGATGGCTGGCTGGAGGGATGGATGGATGGATGGATGGATGGATGGCTGGATGGATGGCTGGATGGATGGATGGCTTAATGACTGGCTGGCTGGAGGGATGGATGGATGGATGGATGGATGGCTGGATGGATGGCTGGATATATGGATGGCTGGATGTATGGCTGGCTGCAGGGATGGATGGATGGATGGATGGCTGGATGGATGGCTGGCTGGAGGGATGGATGGATGGATGTGTGGCTGGATGGAGGGATGGTTGGATGGTTGGCTGGCTGGAGGGATGGATAGAGGGATGGCTGGATGGATGGCTGGCTTGAGGGATGGATGGATGGATGGATGGATGGATGGCTGAATGGATGGATGGCTGGATGGATGGCTGGCTGGAGGGATGGATGGATGGATGGATGGATGGATGGCTGAATGGATGGATGGCTGGATGAATGGCTGGCTGGAGGATGGATGGATGGCTGGATGGCTGGATGGATGGCTGGATGGATGGATGGCTGGATGGATGGCTGGATGGATGACTGGCTGGAAGGATGGATGGATGAATGGATGGCTGGATGGATGGCTGGATGGATGGATGGCTGGATGGATGGCTGGCTGGAGGGATGGATGGATGGATGGTTGGCTGGATGGATGGCTGGATCGATGGATGCCTGGATGGATGGCTGGCTGGAGGGATGGATGGGTGGATGGGTGGCTGGATGGATGGCTGGATGGATGGATGGCTGGATGGATGGCTGGCAGGAGGGATGGATGGATGGATTGCTGAATGGATGGCTGGATGGATGGCTGGCTGGAGCGATGGATGAATGGATGGCTGGATGGATGGATCGCCTAATGGTTGGCTGGCTGGAGGGATGGCTGAATGGATGGCTGGATGGATGGCAGGATGGATGGATGGCTGGATGGATGGCTGGCTGGATGGATGGATTGATGGATGGATGGCTGGATGGATGGCTGGATGGATGGATGGCTGGATGGATGACAGGCTGAAGGGATGAATGGATGGATGGATGGCTGGATGGACGGCTGGATGGATGGATGGCTGGATGGATGGCTGGCTGGAGGGATGGATTGATGGATGGGTGGCTGGATGGATAGCTGGATGGATGGCTGGATGGATGGATGGATGGATGGCTGGATGGAGTGATTGCTGGATGGAGGGATAGCTGGAGGGATGGATGGATGGCTGGATGGATGGCAGGATGGATGGATGGCTGGATGGATGGCTGGCTGGAGGGATGGATGGATGGATGGATGGCCGAATGGATGGCTGGATGGATGGATGGCTGGATGGATGGCTGGCTGGAGGGATGGATGGATGGATGGCTGGATGGACGGCTGGATGGATGGAGGGCTGGATGGATGGCTGGCTGGAGGGATGGATTGATGGATGGATGGCTGGATGGATGGCTGGATGGATGGACGGCTGAATGGATGGCTGGCTGGAGGGATGGATGGATGGATGTGTGGCTGGATGGAGGGATGGCTGGATGGTTGGCTGGCTGGAGGGCTCGATGGATGGATGGCTGGATGGATGTCTGCATGGAGGGATGGCTGGATGGATGGCTGGATGGATGGATGGCTTAATGACTGGCTGGCTGGAGGGATGGATGGATGGATGGATGGATGGATGGTTGGACGGCTGGATCGATGGATGGCTGGATATATGGCTGGCTGCAGGGATGGATGGATGGATGGCTGGATGGATAGCTGGATAGAGGGATGGCTGAATGGATGGCTGGCTGGAGGGATGGATGGATGGATGGATGGCTGGATGGATGGCTGAATGGATGGATGGCTGGATGGATGGCTGGCTGGAGGGATGGATGGATGGAAGGATGGATGGATTGATGGCTGAATGGATGGATGGCTGGATGAATGGCAGGCTGGAGGATGGATGGATGGCTGGATGGCTGGATGGATGGCAGGATGGCTGGATGGCTGGATGGATGGCTGGATGGATGACTGGCTGGAGGGATGGATGGATGGATGGATGGCTGGATGGATGGCTGGATGGATGGATGGCTGGATGGATGGCTAGCTGGAGGGATGGATGGATGGATGGATGGCTGGATGGATGCTGGATGGATGGATGCCTGGATGGATGGCTGGCTGGAGGGATGGATGGGTGGATGGATGGCTGGATGGATGGCTGGATGGATGGATGGCTGGATGGATGGCTGACAGGAGGGATGGATGGATGGATGGCTGGATGGATGGCTGGATGGATGGCTGGCTGGAGCGATGGATGAATGGATGGCTGGATGGATGGATGGCCGAATGGTTGGCTGGCTGGAGGGATGGTTGGATGGATGGATGGCAGAATGGATGGCTGGATGGTTGGCAGGATGGATGGATGGCTGGATGGATGGCTCGCTGGATAGATGGATTGATGGATGGATGGATTGATGGATGGATGGCTGGATGGATGGCTGGATGGATGGCAGGCTGAAGGGAGGAATGGATGGATGGATGGCTGGATGGACGGCTGGATGGATGGATGGCTGGATGGATGGCTGGCTGGAGGGATGGATTGATGGATGGATGGCTGGATGGATAGTTGGATGGATGGCTGGATGGATGGATGGATGGATGGCTGGATGGAGGGATGGCTGGATGGAGGGATAGCTGGAGGGATGGATGGATGGCTGGATGGATGGCAGGATGGATGGATGGCTGGATGGATGGCTGGCTGGAGGTATGGATGGATGGATGGATAGCTGAATGGATGGCTGAATGGATGGATGGCTGGATGGATGGCTGGCTGGAGGAATGGATGGATGGATGGCTGGATGGACGGCTGGATGGATGGAGGACTGGATGGATGGCTGGCAGTAGGGATGGATTGATGGATGGATGGCTGGATGGATGGCTGGATGGATGGATGGCTGAATGGATGGCTGGCTTGAGGGATGGATGGATGGATGGGTGGCTGGATGGAGGGATGGCTGGATGGTTGGCTGGCTGGAGGGATGGATGGATGGATGGCTGGATGGATGTCTGGATGGAGGAATGGCTGGTTGGATGGCTGGCTGGAGGGATGGATGGATGGATGGATGGCTGGATGGATGGCTGGATGGATGGATGGCTTAATGGCTGGCTGGCTGGAGGGATGGATGGCTGGATGGATGGAAGGATGGCTGGTTGGATGGCTGGATCGATGGATGGCTGGATGTCTGGCTGGCTTGAGGGATGGAAGGATGGATGGATGGCTTGATGGATAGCTGGATAGAGGAATGGCTGGATGGATGGCTGGCTGGAGGGATGGATGGATGGATGGCTGGATGGATGGCTGAATGGATGGATGGCTGGATGGATGGCTGGCTGGAGGGATGGATGGATGGATGGATGGATGAATGGATGGCTGAATGGATGGATGGCTGGATGAATGGCTGGCTGGAGGGATGGGTGTATGGGTGGATGGCTGGATGGATGGATGGCTGGATGGATGGCTGGATGGATGACTGGCTGGAGGAATGGATGGATGGATGGCTGGATGGATGGCTGGATGGATGGCTGGATGGATGCCTGGATGGATGGCTGGTTGGAGGGATGGATGGATGGATGGATGGCTGGATGGATGGCTGGATGGATGGCTGAATGGATGCCTGGATGGATGGCTGGCAGGAGGAATGGGTGGATGGAGGGATAGCTGGAGGGATGGATGGATGGCTGGATGGATGGCAGGATGGATGGATGGCTGGTTGGATGGCTGGCTGGAGGGATGGATGGATGGATGGATGGCCGAATGGATGGCTGGATGGATGGATGGCTGGATGGATGGCTGGCTGGAGGGATGGATGGATGGATGGCTGGATGGACGGCTGGATGGATGGAGGGCTGGATGGATGGCTGGCTGTCGGGATGGATTGATGGATGGATGGCTGGATGGATGGCTGGATGGATGGATGGCTGAATGGATGGCTGGCTGGAGGGATGGATGGATGGATGTCTGGCTGGATGGAGGGATGGCTGGATGGTTGGCTGGCTGGAGGGATCGATGGATGGATGTCTGGATGGATGTCTGGATGGAGGGATGGCTGGATGGATGGCTGGATGGATGGATGGCTTAATGAGTGGCTGGCTGGAGGGATGGATGGATGGATGGATGGTTGGACGGCTGGATCGATGGATGGCTGGATATATGGCTGGCTGGAGGGATGGATGGATGGATGGCTGGATGGATAGCTGGATAGAGGGATGGATGGATGGCTGGCTGGAGGGATGGATGGATGGATGGATGGCTGGATGGATGGCTGAATGGATGGATGGCTGGATGGATGGCTGGCTGGAGGGATGGATGGATGGATGGATGGATGGACGGCTGAATGGATGGATGGCTGGATGAATGGCAGGCTGGAGGATGGATGGATGGCTGGATGGCTGGATGGATGGCAGGATGGCTGGATGGCTGGATGGATGGCTGGATGGATGACTGGCTGGAGGGATGGATGGATGGATGGATGGCTGGATGGATGGCTGGATGGATGGATGGCTGGATGGATGGCTGGCTGGAGGGATGGATGGATGGATGGATGGCTGGATGGATGCTGGATGGATGGATGCCTGGATGGATGGCTGGCTGGAGGGATGGATGGGTGGATGGATTGCTGGATGGATGGCTGGATGGATGGATGGCTGGATGGATGGCTGGCAGGAGGGATGGATGGATGGATGGCTGGATGGATGCCTGGATGGATGGCTGGCTGGAGCGATGGATGAATGGATGGCTGGATGGATGGATGGCCGAATGGTTGGCTGGCTGGAGGGATGGATGGATGGATGGATGGCTGAATGGATGGCTGGATGGATGGCAGGATGGATGGATGGCTGGATGGACGGCTCGCTGGATGGATGGATTGATGGATGGATGCATTGATGGATGGATGGCTGGATGGATGGCTGGATGGATGGCAGGCTGAAGGGATGAATGGATGGATGGATGGCTGGATGGACGGCTGGATGGATGGATGGCTGGATGGATGTCTGGCTGGAGGGATGGATTGATGGATGGCTGGATGGATAGCTGGATGGATGGCTGGATGGATGGATGGATGGATGGCTGGATGGAGGGATGGCTGGATGGAGGGATAGCTGGAGGGATGGATGGATTGCTGGATGGATGGCAGGATGGATGGATGGCTGGATGGATGGCTGGCTGGAGGGATGGATGGATGGATGGATAGCTGAATGGATGGCTGGATGGATGGATGTCTGGATGGATGGCTGGCTGGAGGAATGGATGGATGGATGGCTGGATGGACGGCTGGATGGATGGAGGACTGGATGGATGGCTGGCAGGAGGGATGGATTGATGGATGGATGGCTGGATGGATGGCTGGATGGATGGATGGCTGAATGGATGGCTGGCTTGAGGGATGGATGGATGGATGGGTGGCTGGATGGAGGGATGGCTGGATGGTTGGCTGGCTGGAGGGATGGATGGATGGATGGCTGGATGGATGACTGGATGGAGGAATGGCTGGATGGATGGCTGGCTGGAGGGATGGATGGATGGATGGATGGCTGGATGGATGGCTGGATGGATGGATGGCTTAATGGCTGGCTGGAGGGATGGGTGGATGGATGGATGGCTGGATGGATGGATGGCTGGATGGATGGCTGGATGGATGACTGGCTGGAGGGATGGATGGCTGGATGGCTGGATGGATGGCTGGATGGATGGCTGGATGGATGCCTGGATGGATGGCTGGCTGGAGGGATGGATGGATGGATGGCTGGATGGATGGCTGGATGGATGGCTGGATGGATGCCTGGATGGATGGCTGGCAGGAGGGATGGGTGGATGGATGGATGGCTGGATGGATGGCTGGATGGATGACTGGCTGGAGGAATGGATGGATGGATGGCTGGATGGATGGCTGGATGGATGGCTGGATGGATGCCTGGATGGATGGCTGGTTGGAGGGATGGATGGATGGATGGATGGCTGGATGGATGGCTGGATGGATGGCTGAATGGACGCCTGGATGGATGGCTGGCAGGAGGGATGGGTGGATGGAGGGATGGCTGGATGGATGACTGGATGGATGGATGCCTGGATGGATGGCTGGCTGGTGGGATGGATTGATGGATGGATGGCGGGATGGATGGACGGATGGATGGATGGCTGGATGGATGGCAGGCTGAAGGGATGAATGGATGGATGGATGGCTGGATGGACAGCTGGATGGATGGATGGCTGGATGGATGGCTGGGTGGAGGGATGGATTGACGGATGGGTGGCTAGATGGATAGCTGGATGGATGGCTGGCTGGTGGGATGGATGGATGGATGGATGGCTGGATGGAGGGATGGCTGGATATTTGGCTGGCTGGAGGGACGGATGGATGGCTGGATGGATGGCTGGATGGAGGGATGGATGGCTGGCTGGAGGGATGGATGGATGGATGGATAGCTGAATGGATGGCTGGATGGATGGATGTCTGGATGGATGGCTGGCTGGAGGAATGGATGGATGGATGGCTGGATGGACGGCTGGATGGATGGAGGACTGGATGGATGGCTGGCAGGAGGGATGGATTGATGGATGGATGGCTGGATGGATGGCTGGATGGATGGATGGCTGAATGGATGGCTGGCTTGAGGGATGGATGGATGGATGGGTGGCTGGATGGAGGGATGACTGGATGGTTGGCTGGCTGGAGGGATGGATGGATGGATGGCTGGATGGATGACTGGATGGAGGAATGGCTGGATGGATGGCTGGCTGGAGGGATGGATGGATGGATGGATGGATGGATGGATGGCTGGATGGATGGATGGCTTAATGGCTGGCTGGAGGGATGGGTGGATGGATGGATGGCTGGATGGATGGATGGCTGGATGGATGGCTGGATGGATGACTGGCTGGAGGGATGGATGGCTGGATGGCTGGATGGATGGCTGGATGGATGGCTGGATGGATGCCTGGATGGATGGCTGGCTGGAGGGATGGATGGATGGATGGCTGGATGGATGGCTGGATGGATGGCTGGATGGATGCCTGGATGGATGGCTGGCAGGAGGGATGGGTGGATGGATGGATGGCTGGATGGATGGCTGGATGGATGACTGGCTGGAGGAATGGATGGATGGATGGCTGGATGGATGGCTGGATGGATGGCTGGATGGATGCCTGGATGGATGGCTGGTTGGAGGGATGGATGGATGGATGGATGGCTGGATGGATGGCTGGATGGATGGCTGAATGGATGCCTGGATGGATGGCTGGCAGGAGGGATGGGTGGATGGAGGGATGGCTGGATGGATGACTGGATGGATGGATGCCTGGATGGATGGCTGGCTGGTGGGATGGATTGATGGATGGATGGCGGGATGGATGGACGGATGGATGGATGGCTGGATGGATGGCAGGCTGAAGGGATGAATGGATGGATGGATGGCTGGATGGACAGCTGGATGGATGGATGGCTGGATGGATGGCTGGGTGGAGGGATGGATTGACGGATGGGTGGCTAGATGGATAGCTGGATGGATGGCTGGCTGGTGGGATGGATGGATGGATGGATGGCTGGATGGAGGGATGGCTGGATATTTGGCTGGCTGGAGGGACGGATGGATGGCTGGATGGATGGCTGGATGGAGGGATGGATGGCTGGCTGGAGGGATGGATGGCTGGATGGATGGCTGGATGGATGGATGGATGGATGGCTGGCTGGAGAGGTGGATGAATGTTTGGATGGCTGGATGGATGGCTGCATGGAGGGATGGCTGGATGGGTGGCTGGCTGGACCGACGGATGGATGCATGGCTGGATGGATGGCTGTATTGAGGGATGGCTGGATGGAAGGCTGGCTGGATGGATGGATGGATGGACGGATGGATGGAGGGACGGCTGGATGGATGGCTGGCTGGAGGGATGGGTGGATGGATGGATGGCTGGATGGATGGATGGCTGGATGGATGGCTGGATGGATGACTGGCTGGAGGGATGGATGGCTGGATGGCTGGATGGATGGCTGGATGGATGGCTGGATGGATGCCTGGATGGATGGCTGGCTGGAGGGATGGATGGATGGATGGCTGGATGGATGGCTGGATGGATGGCTGGATGGATGCCTGGATGGATGGCTGGCAGGAGGGATGGGTGGATGGATGGATGGCTGGATGGATGACTGGATGGATGGATGCCTGGATGGATGGCTGGCTGGTGGGATGGATTGATGGATGGATGGCGGGATGGATGGACGGATGGATGGATGGCTGGATGGATGGCAGGCTGAAGGGATGAATGGATGGATGGATGGCTGGATGGACAGCTGGATGGATGGATGGCTGGATGGATGGCTGGGTGGAGGGATGGATTGACGGATGGGTGGCTAGATGGATAGCTGGATGGATGGCTGGCTGGTGGGATGGATGGATGGATGGATGGCTGGATGGAGGGATGGCTGGATATTTGGCTGGCTGGAGGGATGGATGGATGGCTGGATGGATGGCTGGATGGAGGGATGGATGGCTGGCTGGAGGGATGGATGGCTGGATGGATGGCTGGATGGATGGATGGATGGATGGCTGGCTGGAGAGGTGGATGAAAGTTTGGATGGCTGGATGGATGGCTGCATGGAGGGATGGCTGGATGGGTGGCTGGCTGGACCGACGGATGGATGCATGGCTGGATGGATGGCTGTATTGAGGGATGGCTGGATGGAAGGCTGGCTGGATGGATGGATGGATGGACGGATGGATGGAGGGATGGCTGGATGGATGGCTGGCTGGAGGGATGGATGGATGGATGGATGGCTGGATGGATGGCTGGATGGATGGGTGGCTGGATGGAGGGATGGCTGGATGGTTGGCTGGCTGGAGGGATGGATGGATGGATGGCTGGATGGATGACTGGATGGAGGAATGGCTGGATGGATGGCTGGCTGGAGGGATGGATGGATGGATGGATGGCTGGATGGATGGCTGGATGGATGGATGGCTTAATGGCTGGCTGGAGGGATGGGTGGATGGATGGATGGCTGGATGGATGGATGGCTGGATGGATGGCTGGATGGATGACTGGCTGGAGGGATGGATGGCTGGATGGCTGGATGGATGGCTGGATGGATGGCTGGATGGATGCCTGGATGGATGGCTGGCTGGAGGGATGGATGGATGGATGGCTGGATGGATGGCTGGATGGATGGCTGGATGGATGCCTGGATGGATGGCTGGCAGGAGGGATGGGTGGATGGATGGATGGCTGGATGGATGGCTGGATGGATGACTGGCTGGAGGAATGGATGGATGGATGGCTGGATGGATGGCTGGATGGATGGCTGGATGGATGCCTGGATGGATGGCTGGTTGGAGGGATGGATGGATGGATGGATGGCTGGATGGATGGCTGGATGGATGGCTGAATGGACGCCTGGATGGATGGCTGGCAGGAGGGATGGGTGGATGGAGGGATGGCTGGATGGATGACTGGATGGATGGATGCCTGGATGGATGGCTGGCTGGTGGGATGGATTGATGGATGGATGGCGGGATGGATGGACGGATGGATGGATGGCTGGATGGATGGCAGGCTGAAGGGATGAATGGATGGATGGATGGCTGGATGGACAGCTGGATGGATGGATGGCTGGATGGATGGCTGGGTGGAGGGATGGATTGACGGATGGGTGGCTAGATGGATAGCTGGATGGATGGCTGGCTGGTGGGATGGATGGATGGATGGATGGCTGGATGGAGGGATGGCTGGATATTTGGCTGGCTGGAGGGACGGATGGATGGCTGGATGGATGGCTGGATGGAGGGATGGATGGCTGGCTGGAGGGATGGATGGATGGATGGATAGCTGAATGGATGGCTGGATGGATGGATGTCTGGATGGATGGCTGGCTGGAGGAATGGATGGATGGATGGCTGGATGGACGGCTGGATGGATGGAGGACTGGATGGATGGCTGGCAGGAGGGATGGATTGATGGATGGATGGCTGGATGGATGGCTGGATGGATGGATGGCTGAATGGATGGCTGGCTTGAGGGATGGATGGATGGATGGGTGGCTGGATGGAGGGATGACTGGATGGTTGGCTGGCTGGAGGGATGGATGGATGGATGGCTGGATGGATGACTGGATGGAGGAATGGCTGGATGGATGGCTGGCTGGAGGGATGGATGGATGGATGGATGGATGGATGGATGGCTGGATGGATGGATGGCTTAATGGCTGGCTGGAGGGATGGGTGGATGGATGGATGGCTGGATGGATGGATGGCTGGATGGATGGCTGGATGGATGACTGGCTGGAGGGATGGATGGCTGGATGGCTGGATGGATGGCTGGATGGATGGCTGGATGGATGCCTGGATGGATGGCTGGCTGGAGGGATGGATGGATGGATGGCTGGATGGATGGCTGGATGGATGGCTGGATGGATGCCTGGATGGATGGCTGGCAGGAGGGATGGGTGGATGGATGGATGGCTGGATGGATGGCTGGATGGATGACTGGCTGGAGGAATGGATGGATGGATGGCTGGATGGATGGCTGGATGGATGGCTGGATGGATGCCTGGATGGATGGCTGGTTGGAGGGATGGATGGATGGATGGATGGCTGGATGGATGGCTGGATGGATGGCTGAATGGATGCCTGGATGGATGGCTGGCAGGAGGGATGGGTGGATGGAGGGATGGCTGGATGGATGACTGGATGGATGGATGCCTGGATGGATGGCTGGCTGGTGGGATGGATTGATGGATGGATGGCGGGATGGATGGACGGATGGATGGATGGCTGGATGGATGGCAGGCTGAAGGGATGAATGGATGGATGGATGGCTGGATGGACAGCTGGATGGATGGATGGCTGGATGGATGGCTGGGTGGAGGGATGGATTGACGGATGGGTGGCTAGATGGATAGCTGGATGGATGGCTGGCTGGTGGGATGGATGGATGGATGGATGGCTGGATGGAGGGATGGCTGGATATTTGGCTGGCTGGAGGGACGGATGGATGGCTGGATGGATGGCTGGATGGAGGGATGGATGGCTGGCTGGAGGGATGGATGGCTGGATGGATGGCTGGATGGATGGATGGATGGATGGCTGGCTGGAGAGGTGGATGAATGTTTGGATGGCTGGATGGATGGCTGCATGGAGGGATGGCTGGATGGGTGGCTGGCTGGACCGACGGATGGATGCATGGCTGGATGGATGGCTGTATTGAGGGATGGCTGGATGGAAGGCTGGCTGGATGGATGGATGGATGGACGGATGGATGGAGGGACGGCTGGATGGATGGCTGGCTGGAGGGATGGGTGGATGGATGGATGGCTGGATGGATGGATGGCTGGATGGATGGCTGGATGGATGACTGGCTGGAGGGATGGATGGCTGGATGGCTGGATGGATGGCTGGATGGATGGCTGGATGGATGCCTGGATGGATGGCTGGCTGGAGGGATGGATGGATGGATGGCTGGATGGATGGCTGGATGGATGGCTGGATGGATGCCTGGATGGATGGCTGGCAGGAGGGATGGGTGGATGGATGGATGGCTGGATGGATGACTGGATGGATGGATGCCTGGATGGATGGCTGGCTGGTGGGATGGATTGATGGATGGATGGCGGGATGGATGGACGGATGGATGGATGGCTGGATGGATGGCAGGCTGAAGGGATGAATGGATGGATGGATGGCTGGATGGACAGCTGGATGGATGGATGGCTGGATGGATGGCTGGGTGGAGGGATGGATTGACGGATGGGTGGCTAGATGGATAGCTGGATGGATGGCTGGCTGGTGGGATGGATGGATGGATGGATGGCTGGATGGAGGGATGGCTGGATATTTGGCTGGCTGGAGGGATGGATGGATGGCTGGATGGATGGCTGGATGGAGGGATGGATGGCTGGCTGGAGGGATGGATGGCTGGATGGATGGCTGGATGGATGGATGGATGGATGGCTGGCTGGAGAGGTGGATGAAAGTTTGGATGGCTGGATGGATGGCTGCATGGAGGGATGGCTGGATGGGTGGCTGGCTGGACCGACGGATGGATGCATGGCTGGATGGATGGCTGTATTGAGGGATGGCTGGATGGAAGGCTGGCTGGATGGATGGATGGATGGACGGATGGATGGAGGGATGGCTGGATGGATGGCTGGCTGGAGGGATGGATGGATGGATGGATGGCTGGATGGATGGCTGGATGGAGGAATGGCTTGATGGATGGCAGGCTGGAGGGATGGATGGATGGCTGGATGGATTGCTTGATGGATGGATGGCTGGATGGACGATTGGCTGGAGGGATGGATGGATGGATGGCTGGATCATTGGCTGGATGGATGAATGGCTGGATGGATGACTGGCTGGCTGGCTGGATGGATGGCTGGATGGATGGCTGGCTTGAAGAATGGATGGATGGCTGGATGGATAGCTGGACGGATGGATTGCTGGATGGATGGCTGGCTGGAGGGATGGATGGATGGCTGGATGGATGGCTGGATGGATGGATGGCTGGATGGATGGCTGGCTGGAGGAATGGATGGATGAATGGATGGCTGGATCGATGGCTGGATGAATGGATGGCTGGATGGATGGCTGGCTGGAGGGATGGATGGATGAATGGATGGCTGAATGGATGGCTGGATGGATGGATGGCTGGATGGATGGCTGGCTGTAGGGATGGCTGGATGGATGGATGGCTGGCTGGCTGGCTGGCTGGAGGGATGCATGGATGGATGGATGGCTGGATGGACGGATGGTTTGGATGGATTGCTGAATGAATGTCTGGCTGGAGGGATGGATTGTTGGATGGATGGCTGGATGGATGGCTGGATGGATGGATGGCTGGATGGATGGCTGGCTGGATGGATGGCTGGATGGTTGGCTGGCTGGCTGGATGGATGGATGGATGGATGGATGGCTGGAAGGATGGCTGGATGGAGGGATGGCTGGATGGATGGCTGGCTGGAGGGATGGATGGATGGCTGGATGGATGGCTGGATGGATGGATGGCTTAATGGCTGTATGGCTGGCTGGAGGGATGGATGGATGGCTGGATGAATGGCTGAATGGATGGATGGCTGGATGTATGGCTGGCTGGAGAGATGGATGGATGGATGGATGGCTGGATAGATGACTGGATGGAGGAATGGTTGGATGGATGGCTGGCTAGAGGGATGGATGGATGGATGGATGGCTGGATGGATGGCTTAATGGATGGATGGCTGGCTGGAGGGATGGATGGATGGATGGCTGGATGGATGGCTGGATGGATGAATGGCTGGATGGATGACTGGCAGGAGGGATGGATGGATGGATAGATGGCTGGATGGATTGCTGGATGGATGGATGGATGGACGGATGGCTGGATGGATGGCTGGCTGCAGGGATGGCTGAATGGCTGGCTGGATGGATGGATGGCTGGATGGATGGCTGGCTTGAAGAATGGATGGATGGCTGGATGGATGGCTGGACGGATGGATTGCTGGATGGATGCCTGGATGGATGGATGGCTGGATGGATGGCTGGATGGATGGATGGCTGGATGAATGGCTGGCTGGAGGAATGGATGGATGAATGGATGGCTGGATGGATGGCTGGATGAATGGATGGCTGGATGGATGGCTGGCTGGAGGGATGTATGGATGGATGGACGGCTGAATGGACTGCTGGATGGATGGATGGCTGGATGGATGGCTGGCTGGAGGGATGGATGGATGGATGGCTGGATGGACGGCTGGATGGATGGAGGGCTGGATGGATGGCTGGCTGGAGGGATGGATTGATGGATGGATGGCTGGATGGATGGCTGGATGGATGGATGGCTGGATGGATGGCTGGCTGGAGGGATGGATGGATGGATGTGTGGCTGGATGGAGGGATGGTTGGATGGTTGGCTGGCTGGAGGTATGGATGGATGGATGGCTGGATGGATGTCTGGATGGAGGGATGGCTGGATGGATGGCTGGCTGGAGGGATGGATGGATGGATGGATGGATGGATGGATGGATGGATGGCTGGATGGATGGATGGCTTAATGACTGGCTGGCTGGAGGGATGGATGGATGGATGGATGGATGGCTGGATTGATGGCTGGATCGATGGATGGCTGGATATATGGCTGGCTGGAGGGATGAATGGATGGATGGATGGCTGGATGGATAGCTGGATAGAGGGATGGCTGGATGGATGGCTGGCTGGAGGGATGGATGGATGGATGGATGGCTGGATGGTTGGCTGAATGGATGGATGGCTGGATGGATGGCTGGCTGGAGGGATGGATGGATGGATGGATGGATGGATGGATGGCTGGATGGATGGATGGCTGGATGGATGGCTGGATGGATGACTGGCTGGAAGGATGGATGGATGAATGGATGGCTGGATGGATGTCTGGATGGATGGATGGCTGGATGGATGGCTGGCTGGAGGGATGGATGGATGGATGGATGGCTGGATGGATGGCTGGATGGATGGATGCCTGGATGGATGGCTGGCTGGAGGGATGGATGGGTGGATGGATGGCTGGATGGATGGCTGGATGGATGGATGGCTGGATGGATGGCTGGCAGGAGGGATGGATGGATGGATTGCTGAATGGTTGGCTGGATGGATGGCTGGCTGGAGCGATGGATGAATGGATGGCTGGATGGATGGATGGCCGAATGGTTGGCTGGCTGGAGGGATGGCTGAATGGATGGCTGGATGGATGGCTGGATGGATGGATGGCTGGATGGATGGCTGTCTGGAGGGATGGATGGATGGATGGACGGCTGAATGGACTGCTGGATGGATGGATGGCTGGATGTATGGCTGGCTGGAAGGATGGATGGATGGATAGATGGCTGGATGGATTGCTGGATGGATGGATGGATGGACGGATGGCTGGATGGATGGCTGGCTGGAGGGATGGCTGAATGGCTGGCTGGATGGATGGATGGATGGATGGATGGATGGCTGGATGGATGGCTTAATGGATGGATGGCTGGCTGGAGGGATGGATGGATGGATGGCTGGATGGATGGCTGGATGGATGAATGGCTGGATGGATGACTGGCAGGAGGGATGGATGGATGGATAGATGGCTGGATGGATTGCTGGATGGATGGATGGATGGACGGATGGCTGGATGGATGGCTGGCTGCAGGGATGGCTGAATGGCTGGCTGGATGGATGGATGGCTGGATGGATGGCTGGCTTGAAGAATGGATGGATGGCTGGATGGATGGCTGGACGGATGGATTGCTGGATGGATGCCTGGATGGATGGATGGCTGGATGGATGGCTGGATGGATGGATGGCTGGATGAATGGCTGGCTGGAGGAATGGATGGATGAATGGATGGCTGGATGGATGGCTGGATGAATGGATGGCTGGATGGATGGCTGGCTGGAGGGATGTATGGATGGATGGACGGCTGAATGGACTGCTGGATGGATGGATGGCTGGATGGATGGCTGGCTGGAGGGATGGATGAATGGATGGCTGGATGGACGGCTGGATGGATGGAGGGCTGGATGGATGGCTGGCTGGAGGGATGGATTGATGGATGGATGGCTGGATGGATGGCTGGATGGATGGATGGCTGGATGGATGGCTGGCTGGAGGGATGGATGGATGGATGTGTGGCTGGATGGAGGGATGGTTGGATGGTTGGCTGGCTGGAGGTATGGATGGATGGATGGCTGGATGGATGTCTGGATGGAGGGATGGCTGGATGGATGGCTGGCTGGAGGGATGGATGGATGGATGGATGGATGGATGGATGGATGGCTGGATGGATGGATGGCTTAATGACTGGCTGGCTGGAGGGATGGATGGATGGATGGATGGATGGCTGGATTGATGGCTGGATCGATGGATGGCTGGATATATGGCTGGCTGGAGGGATGAATGGATGGATGGATGGCTGGATGGATAGCTGGATAGAGGGATGGCTGGATGGATGGCTGGCTGGAGGGATGGATGGATGGATGGATGGCTGGATGGTTGGCTGAATGGATGGATGGCTGGATGGATGGCTGGCTGGAGGGATGGATGGATGGATGGATGGCTGGATGGATGGCTGGATGGATGGATGGCTGGATGGATGGCTGGATGGATGACTGGCTGGAAGGATGGATGGATGAATGGATGGCTGGATGGATGGCTGGATGGATGGATGGCTGGATGGATGGCTGGCTGGAGGGATGGATGGATGGATGGATGGCTGGATGGATGGCTGGATGGATGGATGCCTGGATGGATGGCTGGCTGGAGGGATGGATGGGTGGATGGATGGCTGGATGGATGGCTGGATGGATGGATGGCTGGATGGATGGCTGGCAGGAGGGATGGATGGATGGATTGCTGAATGGTTGGCTGGATGGATGGCTGGCTGGAGCGATGGATGAATGGATGGCTGGATGGATGGATGGCCGAATGGTTGGCTGGCTGGAGGGATGGCTGAATGGATGGCTGGATGGATGGCTGGATGGATGGATGGCTGGATGGATGGCTGTCTGGAGGGATGGATGGATGGATGGACGGCTGAATGGACTGCTGGATGGATGGATGGCTGGATGGATGGCTGGCTGGAGGGATGGATGGATGGATAGATGGCTGGATGGATTGCTGGATGGATGGATGGATGGACGGATGGCTGGATGGATGGCTGGCTGGAGGGATGGCTGAATGGCTGGCTGGATGGATGGATGGCTGGATGGATGGCTGGCTTGAAGAATGGATGGATGGCTGGATGGATGGCTGGACGGATGGATTGCTGGATGGATGCCTGGATGGATGGATGGCTGGATGGATGGCTGGATGGATGGATGGCTGGATGAATGGCTGGCTGGAGGAATGGATGGATGAATGGATGGCTGGATGGATGGCTGGATGGATGGATGGCTGGATGGATGGCTGGCTGGAGGAATGGATGGATGGATGGACGGCTGAATGGACTGCTGGATGGATGGATGGCTGGATGGATGGCTGGCTGGAGGGATGGATGGATGGATGGCTGGATGGACGGCTGGATGGATGGAGGGCTGGATGGATGGCTGGCTGGAGGGATGGATTGATGGATGGATGGCTGGATGGATGGCTGGATGGATGGATGGCTGGATGGATGGCTGGCTGGAGGGATGGATGGATGGATGTGTGGCTGGATGGAGGGATGGTTGGATGGTTGGCTGGCTGGAGGTATGGATGGATGGATGGCTGGATGGATGTCTGGATGGAGGGATGGCTGGATGGATGGCTGGCTGGAGGGATGGATGGATGGATGGATGGATGGCTGGATGGATGGCTGGATGGATGGATGGCTTAATGACTGGCTGGCTGGAGGGATGGATGGATGGATGGATGGATGGCTGGATTGATGGCTGGATCGATGGATGGCTGGATATATGGCTGGCTGGAGGGATGAATGGATGGATGGATGGCTGGATGGATAGCTGGATAGAGGGATGGCTGGATGGATGGCTGGCTGGAGGGATGGATGGATGGATGGATGGCTGGATGGTTGGCTGAATGGATGGATGGCTGGATGGATGGCTGGCTGGAGGGATGGATGGATGGATGGATGGCTGGATGGATGGCTGGATGGATGGATGGCTGGATGGATGGCTGGATGGATGGCTGGATGGATGGATGCCTGGATGGATGGCTGGCTGGAGGGATGGATGGGTGGATGGATGGCTGGATGGATGGCTGGATGGATGGATTTCTGGATGGATGGCTGGCAGGAGGGATGGATGGATGGATTGCTGAATGGTTGGCTGGATGGATGGCTGGCTGGAGCGATGGATGAATGGATGTCTGGATGGATGGATGGCCGAATGGTTGGCTGGCTGGAGGGATGGCTGAATGGATGGCTGGATGGATGGCAGCATGGATGGATGGCTGGATGGATGGCTGGATGGATGGATTGATTGATGGATGGATGGCTGGATGGATGGCTGGATGGATGGATGGCTGGATGGATGACAGGCTGAAGGGATGAATGGATGGATGGATGGCTGGATGGACGGCTGGATGGATGGATGGCTGGATTGATGGCTGGCTGGAGGGATGGATTGATGGATGGATGGCTGGATGGATAGATGGATGGATGGCTGGATGGATGGATGGACGGCTGGATGGAGGGATGGCTGGATGGAGGGATAGCTGGAGGGATGGATGGATGGCTGGATGGATGGAAAGATGGATGGATGGCTGGATGAATGGCTGGCTGGAGGGATGGATGGATGGATGGATGGCCGAATGGATGTCTGGATGGATGGATGGCTGGATGGATGGCTGGCTGGAGGGATGGATGGATGGATGGCTGGAAGGACGGCTGGATGGATGGAGGGCTGGATGTATGGCTGGCTGGAGGGAGGAATGGTTGAATGGATGGCTGGCTAGAGGGATGGATGGATGGATGGATGGCTGGATGGATGGCTTAATGGATGGATGGCTGGCTGGAGGGATGGATGGATGGATGGCTGGATGGATGGCTGGATGGATGAATGGCTGGATGGATGGCTGGATGGATGGATGGCTGGATGGATGGCTAGCTGGAGGGATGGATGGATGGATGGATGGCTGGATGGATGCTGGATGGATGGATGCCTGGATGGATGGCTGGCTGGAGGGATGGATGGGTGGATGGATGGCTGGATGGATGGCTGGATGGATGGATGGCTGGATGGATGGCTGGCAGGAGGGATGGATGGATGGATGGCTGGATGGATGGCTGGATGGATGGCTGGCTGGAGCGATGGATGAATGGATGGCTGGATGGATGGATGGCCGAATGGTTGGCTGGCTGGAGGGATGGTTGGATGGATGGATGGCAGAATGGATGGCTGGATGGTTGGCAGGATGGATGGATGGCTGGATGGATGGCTCGCTGGATAGATGGATTGATGGATGGATGGATTGATGGATGGATGGCTGGATGGATGGCTGGATGGATGGCAGGCTGAAGGGATGAATGGATGGATGGATGGCTGGATGGACGGCTGGATGGATGGATGGCTGGATGGATGGCTGGCTGGAGGGATGGATTGATGGATGGATGGCGGGATGGATAGTTGGATGGATGGCTGGATGGATGGATGGATGGATGGCTGGATGGAGGGATGGCTGGATGGAGGGATAGCTGGAGGGATGGATGGATGGCTGGATGGATGGCAGGATGGATGGATGGCTGGATGGATGGCTGGCTGGAGGGATGGATGGATGGATGGATAGCTGAATGGATGGCTGAATGGATGGATGGCTGGATGGATGGCTGGCTGGAGGAATGGATGGATGGATGGCTGGATGGACGGCTGGATGGATGGAGGACTGGATGGATGGCTGGCAGGAGGGATGGATTGATGGATGGATGGCTGGATGGATGGCTGGATGGATGGATGTCTGAATGGATGGCTGGCTTGAGGGATGGATGGATGGATGGGTGGCTGGATGGAGGGTTGGCTGGATGGTTGGCTGGCTGGAGGGATGGATGGATGGATGGCTGGATGGATGTCTGGATGGAGGAATGGCTGGTTGGATGGCTGGCTGGAGGGATGGATGGATGGATGGATGGCTGGATGGATGGCTGGATGGATGGATGGCTTAATGGCTGGCTGGCTGGAGGGATGGATGGATGGATGGATGGAAGGATGGCTGGTTGGATGGCTGGATCGATGGATGGCTGACAGGAGGGATGGATGGATGGATGGCTGGATGGATGGCTGGATGGATGGCTGGCTGGAGCGATGGATGAATGGATGGCTGGATGGATGGATGGCCGAATGGTTGGCTGGCTGGAGGGATGGTTGGATGGATGGATGGCAGAATGGATGGCTGGATGGTTGGCAGGATGGATGGATGGCTGGATGGATGGCTCGCTGGATAGATGGATTGATGGATGGATGGATTGATGGATGGATGGCTGGATGGATGACTGGACGGATGGCAGGCTGAAGGGATGAATGGATGGATGGATGGCTGGATGGACGGCTGGATGGATGGATGGCTGGATGGATGGCTGGCTGGAGGGATGGATTGATGGATGGATGGCTGGATGGATTGTTGGATGGATGGCTGGATGGATGGATGGATGGATGGCTGGATGGAGGGATGGCTGGATGGAGGGATAGCTGGAGGGATGGATGGATGGCTGGATGGATGGCAGGATGGATGGATGGCTGGATGGATGGCTGGCTGGAGGGATGGATGGATGGATGGATAGCTGAATGGATGGCTGAATGGATGGATGGCTGGATGGATGGCTGGCTGGAGGAATGGATGGATGGATGGCTGGATGGACGGCTGGATGGATGGAGGACTGGATGGATGGCTGGCAGGAGGGATGGATTGATGGATGGATGGCTGGATGGATGGCTGGATGGATGAATGGCTGGATGGATGACTGGCAGGAGGGATGGATGGATGGATAGATGGCTGGATGGATTGCTGGATGGATGGATGGATGGACGGATGGCTGGATGGATGGCTGGCTGCAGGGATGGCTGAATGGCTGGCTGGATGGATGGATGGCTGGATGGATGGCTGGCTTGAAGAATGGATGGATGGCTGGATGGATGGCTGGACGGATGGATTGCTGGATGGATGCCTGGATGGATGGATGGCTGGATGGATGGCTGGATGGATGGATGGCTGGATGAATGGCTGGCTGGAGGAATGGATGGATGAATGGATGGCTGGATGGATGGCTGGATGAATGGATGGCTGGATGGATGGCTGGCTGGAGGGATGTATGGATGGATGGACGGCTGAATGGACTGCTGGATGGATGGATGGCTGGATGGATGGCTGGCTGGAGGGATGGATGGATGGATGGCTGGATGGACGGCTGGATGGATGGAGGGCTGGATGGATGGCTGGCTGGAGGGATGGATTGATGGATGGATGGCTGGATGGATGGCTGGATGGATGGATGGCTGGATGGATGGCTGGCTGGAGGGATGGATGGATGGATGTGTGGCTGGATGGAGGGATGGTTGGATGGTTGGCTGGCTGGAGGTATGGATGGATGGATGGCTGGATGGATGTCTGGATGGAGGGATGGCTGGATGGATGGCTGGCTGGAGGGATGGATGGATGGATGGATGGATGGATGGATGGATGGATGGCTGGATGGATGGATGGCTTAATGACTGGCTGGCTGGAGGGATGGATGGATGGATGGATGGATGGCTGGATTGATGGCTGGATCGATGGATGGCTGGATATATGGCTGGCTGGAGGGATGAATGGATGGATGGATGGCTGGATGGATAGCTGGATAGAGGGTTGGCTGGATGGATGGCTGGCTGGAGGGATGGATGGATGGATGGATGGCTGGATGGTTGGCTGAATGGATGGATGGCTGGATGGATGGCTGGCTGGAGGGATGGATGGATGGATGGATGGCTGGATGGATGGCTGGATGGATGGATGGCTGGATGGATGGCTGGATGGATGACTGGCTGGAAGGATGGATGGATGAATGGATGGCTGGATGGATGGCTGGATGGATGGATGGCTGGATGGATGGCTGGCTGGAGGGATGGATGGATGGATGGATGGCTGGATGGATGGCTGGATGGATGGATGCCTGGATGGATGGCTGGCTGGAGGGATGGATGGGTGGATGGATGGCTGGATGGATGGCTGGATGGATGGATGGCTGGATGGATGGCTGGCAGGAGGGATGGATGGATGGATTGCTGAATGGTTGGCTGGATGGATGGCTGGCTGGAGCGATGGATGAATGGATGGCTGGATGGATGGATGGCCGAATGGTTGGCTGGCTGGAGGGATGGCTGAATGGATGGCTGGATGGATGGCTGGATGGATGGATGGCTGGATGGATGGCTGTCTGGAGGGATGGATGGATGGATGGACGGCTGAATGGACTGCTGGATGGATGGATGGCTGGATGGATGGCTGGCTGGAGGGATGGATGGATGGATAGATGGCTGGATGGATTGCTGGATGGATGGATGGATGGACGGATGGCTGGATGGATGGCTGGCTGGAGGGATGGCTGAATGGCTGGCTGGATGGATGGATGGCTGGATGGATGGCTGGCTTGAAGAATGGATGGATGGCTGGATGGATGGCTGGACGGATGGATTGCTGGATGGATGCCTGGATGGATGGATGGCTGGATGGATGGCTGGATGGATGGATGGCTGGATGAATGGCTGGCTGGAGGAATGGATGGATGAATGGATGGCTGGATGGATGGCTGGATGGATGGATGGCTGGATGGATGGCTGGCTGGAGGAATGGATGGATGGATGGACGGCTGAATGGACTGCTGGATGGATGGATGGCTGGATGGATGGCTGGCTGGAGGGATGGATGGATGGATGGCTGGATGGACGGCTGGATGGATGGAGGGCTGGATGGATGGCTGGCTGGAGGGATGGATTGATGGATGGATGGCTGGATGGATGGCTGGATGGATGGATGGCTGGATGGATGGCTGGCTGGAGGGATGGATGGATGGATGTGTGGCTGGATGGAGGGATGGTTGGATGGTTGGCTGGCTGGAGGTATGGATGGATGGATGGCTGGATGGATGTCTGGATGGAGGGATGGCTGGATGGATGGCTGGCTGGAGGGATGGATGGATGGATGGATGGATGGCTGGATGGATGGCTGGATGGATGGATGGCTTAATGACTGGCTGGCTGGAGGGATGGATGGATGGATGGATGGATGGCTGGATTGATGGCTGGATCGATGGATGGCTGGATATATGGCTGGCTGGAGGGATGAATGGATGGATGGATGGCTGGATGGATAGCTGGATAGAGGGATGGCTGGATGGATGGCTGGCTGGAGGGATGGATGGATGGATGGATGGCTGGATGGTTGGCTGAATGGATGGATGGCTGGATGGATGGCTGGCTGGAGGGATGGATGGATGGATGGATGGCTGGATGGATGGCTGGATGGATGGATGGCTGGATGGATGGCTGGATGGATGGCTGGATGGATGGATGCCTGGATGGATGGCTGGCTGGAGGGATGGATGGGTGGATGGATGGCTGGATGGATGGCTGGATGGATGGATTTCTGGATGGATGGCTGGCAGGAGGGATGGATGGATGGATTGCTGAATGGTTGGCTGGATGGATGGCTGGCTGGAGCGATGGATGAATGGATGTCTGGATGGATGGATGGCCGAATGGTTGGCTGGCTGGAGGGATGGCTGAATGGATGGCTGGATGGATGGCAGCATGGATGGATGGCTGGATGGATGGCTGGATGGATGGATTGATTGATGGATGGATGGCTGGATGGATGGCTGGATGGATGGATGGCTGGATGGATGACAGGCTGAAGGGATGAATGGATGGATGGATGGCTGGATGGACGGCTGGATGGATGGATGGCTGGATTGATGGCTGGCTGGAGGGATGGATTGATGGATGGATGGCTGGATGGATAGATGGATGGATGGCTGGATGGATGGATGGATGGACGGCTGGATGGAGGGATGGCTGGATGGAGGGATAGCTGGAGGGATGGATGGATGGCTGGATGGATGGAAAGATGGATGGATGGCTGGATGAATGGCTGGCTGGAGGGATGGATGGATGGATGGATGGCCGAATGGATGTCTGGATGGATGGATGGCTGGATGGATGGCTGGCTGGAGGGATGGATGGATGGATGGCTGGAAGGACGGCTGGATGGATGGAGGGCTGGATGTATGGCTGGCTGGAGGGAGGAATGGTTGAATGGATGGCTGGCTAGAGGGATGGATGGATGGATGGATGGCTGGATGGATGGCTTAATGGATGGATGGCTGGCTGGAGGGATGGATGGATGGATGGCTGGATGGATGGCTGGATGGATGAATGGCTGGATGGATGGCTGGATGGATGGATGGCTGGATGGATGGCTAGCTGGAGGGATGGATGGATGGATGGATGGCTGGATGGATGCTGGATGGATGGATGCCTGGATGGATGGCTGGCTGGAGGGATGGATGGGTGGATGGATGGCTGGATGGATGGCTGGATGGATGGATGGCTGGATGGATGGCTGACAGGAGGGATGGATGGATGGATGGCTGGATGGATGGCTGGATGGATGGCTGGCTGGAGCGATGGATGAATGGATGGCTGGATGGATGGATGGCCGAATGGTTGGCTGGCTGGAGGGATGGTTGGATGGATGGATGGCAGAATGGATGGCTGGATGGTTGGCAGGATGGATGGATGGCTGGATGGATGGCTCGCTGGATAGATGGATTGATGGATGGATGGATTGATGGATGGATGGCTGGATGGATGGCTGGATGGATGGCAGGCTGAAGGGATGAATGGATGGATGGATGGCTGGATGGACGGCTGGATGGATGGATGGCTGGATGGATGGCTGGCTGGAGGGATGGATTGATGGATGGATGGCGGGATGGATAGTTGGATGGATGGCTGGATGGATGGATGGATGGATGGCTGGATGGAGGGATGGCTGGATGGAGGGATAGCTGGAGGGATGGATGGATGGCTGGATGGATGGCAGGATGGATGGATGGCTGGATGGATGGCTGGCTGGAGGGATGGATGGATGGATGGATAGCTGAATGGATGGCTGAATGGATGGATGGCTGGATGGATGGCTGGCTGGAGGAATGGATGGATGGATGGCTGGATGGACGGCTGGATGGATGGAGGACTGGATGGATGGCTGGCAGGAGGGATGGATTGATGGATGGATGGCTGGATGGATGGCTGGATGGATGGATGGCTGAATGGATGGCTGGCTTGAGGGATGGATGGATGGATGGGTGGCTGGATGGAGGGATGGCTGGATGGCTGGCTGGCTGGAGGGATGGATGGATGGATGGCTGGATGGATGTCTGGATGGAGGAATGGCTGGTTGGATGGCTGGCTGGAGGGATGGATGGATGGATGGATGGCTGGATGGATGGCTGGATGGATGGATGGCTTAATGGCTGGCTGGCTGGAGGGATGGATGGATGGATGGATGGAAGGATGGCTGGTTGGATGGCTGGATCGATGGATGGCTGACAGGAGGGATGGATGGATGGATGGCTGGATGGATGGCTGGATGGATGGCTGGCTGGAGCGATGGATGAATGGAGTGCTGGATGGATGGATGGCCGAATGGTTGGCTGGCTGGAGGGATGGTTGGATGGATGGATGGCAGAATGGATGGCTGGATGGTTGGCAGGATGGATGGATGGCTGGATGGATGGCTCGCTGGATAGATGGATTGATGGATGGATGGATTGATGGATGGATGGCTGGATGGATGACTGGACGGATGGCAGGCTGAAGGGATGAATGGATGGATGGATGGCTGGATGGACGGCTGGATGGATGGATGGCTGGATGGATGGCTGGCTGGAGGGATGGATTGATGGATGGATGGCTGGATGGATAGTTGGATGGATGGCTGGATGGATGGATGGATGGATGGCTGGATGGAGGGATGGCTGGATGGAGGGATAGCTGGAGGGATGGATGGATGGCTGGATGGATGGCAGGATGGATGGATGGCTGGATGGATGGCTGGCTGGAGGGATGGATGGATGGATGGATAGCTGAATGGATGGCTGAATGGATGGATGGCTGGATGGATGGCTGGCTGGAGGAATGGATGGATGGATGGCTGGATGGACGGCTGGATGGATGGAGGACTGGATGGATGGCTGGCAGGAGGGATGGATTGATGGATGGATGGCTGGATGGATGGCTGGATGGATGGATGGCTGAATGGATGGCTGGCTTGAGGGATGGATGTATGGATGGGTGGCTGGATGGAGGGATGGCTGGATGGTTGGCTGGCTGGAGGGATGGATGGATGGATGGCTGGATGGATGTCTGGATGGAGGAATGGCTGGTTGGATGGCTTGCTGGAGGGATGGATGGATGGATGGATGGCTGGATGGATGGCTGGATGGATGGATGGCGTAATGGCTGGCTGGCTGGATGGATGGATGGATGGATGGATGGAAGGATGGCTGGTTGGATGGCTGGATCGATGGATGGCTGGATGTATGGCTGGCTTGAGGGATGGATGGATGGATGGATGGCTTGATGGATAGCTGGATAGAGGAATGGCTGGATGGATGGCTGGCTGGAGGGATGGATGGATGGATGGCTGGATGGATGGCTGAATGGATGGATGGCTGGATGGATGGCTGGCTGGAGGGATGGATGGATGGATGAATGGATGGCTGAATGGATGGATGGCTGGATGAATGGCTGGCTGGAGGGATGGGTGTATGGATGGATGGCTGGATGGATGGATGGCTGGATGGATGGCTGGATGGATGACTGGCTGGAGGAATGGATGGATGGATGGCTGGTTGGATGGCTGGATGGATGGCTGGATGGATGCCTGGATGGATGGCTGGTTGGAGGGATGGATGGATGGATGGATGGCTGGATGGATGGCTGGATGGATGGCTGGATGGATGCCTGGATGGATGGCTGGCAGGAGGGATGGGTGGATGGAGGGATAGCTGGAGGGATGGATGGATGGCTGGATGGATGGCAGGATGGATGGATGGCTGGTTGGATGGCTGGCTGGAGGGATGGATGGATGGATGGATGGCCGAATGGATGGCTGGATGGATGGATGGCTGGATGGATGGCTGGCTGGAGGGATGGATGGATGGATGGCTGGATGGACGGCTGGATGGATGGAGGGCTGGATGGATGGCTGGCTGTCGGGATGGATTGATGGATGGATGGCTGGATGGATGGCTGGATGGATGGATGGCTGAATGGATGGCTGGCTGGAGGGATGGATGGATGGATGTCTGGCTGGATGGAGGGATGGCTGGATGGTTGGCTGGCTGGAGGGATCGATGGATGGATGTCTGGATGGATGTCTGGATGGAGGGATGGCTGGATGGATGGCTGGATGGATGGATGGCTTAATGAGTGGCTGGCTGGAGGGATGGATGGATGGATGGAAGGATGGTTGGACGGCTGGATCGATGGATGGCTGGATATATGGCTGGCTGGAGGGATGGATGGATGGATGGCTGGATGGATAGCTGGATAGAGGGATGGATGGATGGCTGGCTGGAGGGATGGATGGATGGATGGATGGCTGGATGGATGGCTGAATGGATGGATGGCTGGATGGATGGCTGGCTGGAGGGATGGATGGATGGATGGATGGATGGACGGCTGAATGGATGGATGGCTGGATGAATGGCAGGCTGGAGGATGGATGGATGGCTGGATGGCTGGATGGATGGCAGGATGGCTGGATGGCTGGATGGATGGCTGGATGGATGACTGGCTGGAGGGATGGATGGATGGATGGATGGCTGGATGGATGGCTGGATGGATGGATGGCTGGATGGATGGCTGGCTGGAGGGATGGATGGATGGATGGATGGCTGGATGGATGCTGGATGGATGGATGCCTGGATGGATGGCTGGCTGGAGGGATGGATGGGTGGATGGATGGCTGGATGGATGGCTGGATGGATGGATGGCTGAATGGATGGCTGGCAGGAGGGATGGATGGATGGATGGCTGGATGGATGCCTGGATGGATGGCTGGCTGGACCGATGGATGAATGGATGGCTGGATGGATGGATGGCCGAATGGTTGGCTGGCTGGAGGGATGGATGGATGGATGGATGGCTGAATGGATGGCTGGATGGATGGCAGGATGGATGGATGGCTGGATGGACGGCTCGCTGGATGGATGGATTGATGGATGGATGCATTGATGGATGGATGGCTGGATGGATGGCTGGATGGATGGCAGGCTGAAGGGATGAATGGATGGATGGATGGCTGGATGGACGGCTGGATGGATGGATGGCTGGATGGATGTCTGGCTGGAGGGATGGATTGATGGATGGATGGCTGGATGGATAGCTGGATGGATGGCTGGATGGATGGATGGATGGATGGCTGGATGGAGGGATGGCTGGATGGAGGGATAGCTGGAGGGATGGATGGATTGCTGGATGGATGGCAGGATGGATGGATGGCTGGATGGATGGCTGGCTGGAGGGATGGATGGATGGATGGATAGCTGAATGGATGGCTGGATGGATGGATGTCTGGATGGATGGCTGGCTGGAGGAATGGATGGATGGATGGCTGGATGGACGGCTGGATGGATGGAGGACTGGATGGATGGCTGGCAGGAGGGATGGATTGATGGATGGATGGCTGGATGGATGGCTGGATGGATGGATGGCTGAATGGATGGCTGGCTTGAGGGATGGATGGATGGATGGGTGGCTGGATGGAGGGATGGCTGGATGGTTGGCTGGCTGGAGGGATGGATGGATGGATGGCTGGATGGATGTCTGGATGGAGGAATGGCTGGATGGATGGCTGGCTGGAGGGATGGATGGATGGATGGATGGCTGGATGGATGGCTGGATGGATGGATGGCTTAATGGCTGGCTGGCTGGAGGAATGGATGGTTGGATGGATGGAAGGATGGCTGGTTGGATGGCTGGATCGATGGATGGCTGGATGTATGGCTGGCATAATGGACGGGTGGATGGATGGATGGCTTGATGGATAGCTGGATAGAGGAATGGCTGGATGGATGGCTGGCTGGAGGGATGGATGGATGGATGGCTGGATGGATGGCTGGCTGGAGGGATGGATGGATGGATGGATGGATGGATGGATTGATGGATGGATGGCTGAATGGATGGATGGCTGGATGAATGGCTTGCTGGAGGGATGGGTGGATGGATGGATGGCTGGATGGATGGATGGCTGGATGGATGGCTGGATGGATGACTGGCTGGAGGGATGGATGGCTGGATGGCTGGATGGATGGCTGGATGGATGGCTGGATGGATGCCTGGATGGATGGCTGGCTGGAGGGATGGATGGATGGATGGCTGGATGGATGGCTGGATGGATGGCTGGATGGATGCCTGGATGGATGGCTGGCAGGAGGGATGGGTGGATGGATGGATGGCTGGATGGATGACTGGATGGATGGATGCCTGGATGGATGGCTGGCTGGTGGGATGGATTGATGGATGGATGGCGGGATGGATGGACGGATGGATGGATGGCTGGATGGATGGCAGGCTGAAGGGATGAATGGATGGATGGATGGCTGGATGGACAGCTGGATGGATGGATGGCTGGATGGATGGCTGGGTGGAGGGATGGATTGACGGATGGGTGGCTAGATGGATAGCTGGATGGATGGCTGGCTGGTGGGATGGATGGATGGATGGATGGCTGGATGGAGGGATGGCTGGATATTTGGCTGGCTGGAGGGATGGATGGATGGCTGGATGGATGGCTGGATGGAGGGATGGCTGAATGGATGGCTGGCTGGAGGGATGGATGGCTGGATGGATGGCTGGATGGATGGATGGATGGATGGCTGGCTGGAGAGATGGATGAATGTTTGGATGGCTGGATGGATGGCTGCATGGAGGGATGGCTGGATGGGTGGCTGGCTGGACCGACGGATGGATGCATGGCTGGATGGATGGCTGTATTGAGGGATGGCTGGATGGAAGGCTGGCTGGATGGATGGATGGATGGACGGATGGATGGAGGGATGGCTGGATGGATGGCTGGCTGGAGGGATGGATGGATGGATGGATGGCTGGATGGATGGCTGGATGGAGGAATGGCTTGATGGATGGCAGGCTGGAGGGATGGATGGATGGCTGGATGGATTGCTTGATGGATGGATGGCTGGATGGACGATTGGCTGGAGGGATGGATGGATGGATGGCTGGATCATTGGCTGGATGGATGAATGGCTGGATGGATGACTGGCTGGCTGGCTGGATGGATGGCTGGATGGATGGCTGGCTTGAAGAATGGATGGATGGCTGGATGGATAGCTGGACGGATGGATTGCTGGATGGATGGCTGGCTGGAGGGATGGATGGATGGCTGGATGGATGGCTGGATGGATGGATGGCTGGATGGATGGCTGGCTGGAGGAATGGATGGATGAATGGATGGCTGGATCGATGGCTGGATGAATGGATGGCTGGATGGATGGCTGGCTGGAGGGATGGATGGATGAATGGATGGCTGAATGGATGGCTGGATGGATGGATGGCTGGATGGATGGCTGGCTGTAGGGATGGCTGGATGGAAGGATGGCTGGCTGGCTGGCTGGCTGGAGGGATGCATGGATGGATGGATGGCTGGATGGACGGATGGTTTGGATGGATTGCTGAATGAATGTCTGGCTGGAGGGATGGATTGTTGGATGGATGGCTGGATGGATGGCTGGATGGATGGATGGCTGGATGGATGGCTGGCTGGATGGATGGCTGGATGGTTGGCTGGCTGGCTGGATGGATGGATGGATGGATGGATGGCTGGAAGGATGGCTGGATGGAGGGATGGCTGGATGGATGGCTGGCTGGAGGGATGGATGGATGGCTGGATGGATGGCTGGATGGATGGATGGCTTAATGGCTGTATGGCTGGCTGGAGGGATGGATGGATGGCTGGATGAATGGCTGAATGGATGGATGGCTGGATGTATGGCTGGCTGGAGAGATGGATGGATGGATGGATGGCTGGATAGATGACTGGATGGAGGAATGGTTGGATGGATGGCTGGCTAGAGGGATGGATGGATGGATGGATGGCTGGATGGATGGCTTAATGGATGGATGGCTGGCTGGAGGGATGGATGGATGGATGGCTGGATGGATGGCTGGATGGATGAATGGCTGGATGGATGACTGGCAGGAGGGATGGATGGATGGATAGATGGCTGGATGGATTGCTGGATGGATGGATGGATGGACGGATGGCTGGATGGATGGCTGGCTGCAGGGATGGCTGAATGGCTGGCTGGATGGATGGATGGCTGGATGCATGGCTGGCTTGAAGAATGGATGGATGGCTGGATGGATGGCTGGACGGATGGATTGCTGGATGGATGCCTGGATGGATGGATGGCTGGATGGATGGCTGGATGGATGGATGGCTGGATGAATGGCTGGCTGGAGGAATGGATGGATGAATGGATGGCTGGATGGATGGCTGGATGAATGGATGGCTGGATGGATGGCTGGCTGGAGGGATGGATGGATGGATGGACGGCTGAATGGACTGCTGGATGGATGGATGGCTGGATGGATGGCTGGCTGGAGGGATGGATGGATGGATGGCTGGATGGACGGCTGGATGGATGGAGGGCTTTATGGATGGCTGGCTGGAGGGATGGATTGATGGATGGATGGCTGGATGGATGGCTGGATGGATGGATGGCTGGATGGATGGCTGGCTGGAGGGATGGATGGATGGATGTGTGGCTGGATGGAGGGATGGTTGGATGGTGGGCTGGCTGGAGGTATGGATGGATGGATGGCTGGATGGATGTCTGGATGGAGGGATGGCTGGATGGATGGCTGGCTGGAGGGATGGATGGATGGATGGATGGATGGATGGATGGATGGCTGGATGGATGGATGGCTTAATGACTGGCTGGCTGGAGAGATGGATGGATGGATGGATGGATGGCTGGATTGATGGCTGGATCGATGGATGGCTGGATATATGGCTGGCTGGAGGGATGAATGGATGGATGGATGGCTGGATGGATAGCTGGATAGAGGGATGGCTGGATGGATGGCTGGCTGGAGGGATGGATGAATGGATGGATGGATGGATGGATGGCTGGATGGTTGGCTGAATGGATGGATGGCTGGATGGATGGCTGGCTGGAGGGATGGATGGATGGATGGCTGGATGGATGGCTGGATGGATGGATGGCTGGATGGATGGCTGGATGGATGACTGGCTGGAAGGATGGATGGATGAATGGATGGCTGGATGGATGGCTGGATGGATGGATGGCTGGATGGATGGCTGGCTGGAGGGATGGATGGATGGATGGATGGCTGGATGGATGGCTGGATGGATGGATGCCTGGATGGATGGCTGGCTGGAGGGATGGATGGGTGGATGGATGGCTGGATGGATGGCTGGATGGATGGATGGCTGGATGGATGGCTGGCAGGAGGGATGGATGGATGGATTGCTGAATGGTTGGCTGGATGGATGGCTGGCTGGAGCGATGGATGAATGGATGGCTGGATGGATGGATGGCCGATTGGTTGGCTGGCTGGAGGGATGGCTGAATGGATGGCTGGATGGATGGCTGGATGGATGGATGGCTGGATGGATGGCTGGCTGGAGGGATGGATGGATGGATGGACGGCTGAATGGACTGCTGGATGGATGGATGGCTGGATGGATGGCTGGCTGGAGGGATGGATGGATGGATAGATGGCTGGATGGATTGCTGGATGGATGGATGGATGGACGGATGGCTGGATGGATGGCTGGCTGGAGGGATGGCTGAATGGCTGGCTGGATGGATGGATGGCTGGATGGATGGCTGGCTTGAAGAATGGATGGATGGCTGGATGGATGGCTGGACGGATGGATTGCTGGATGGATGCCTGGATGGATGGATGGCTGGATGGATGGCTGGATGGATGGATGGCTGGATGAATGGCTGGCTGGAGGAATGGATGGATGAATGGATGGCTGGATGGATGGCTGGATGGATGGATGGCTGGTTGGATGGCTGGCTGGAGGAATGGATGGATGGATGGACGGCTGAATGGACTGCTGGATGGATGGATGGCTGGATGGATGGCTGGCTGGAGGGATGGATGGATGGATGGCTGGATGGACGGCTGGATGGATGGAGGGCTGGATGGATGGCTGGCTGGAGGGATGGATTGATGGATGGATGGCTGGATGGATGGCTGGATGGATGGATGGCTGGATGGATGGCTGGCTGGAGGGATGGATGGATGGATGTGTGGCTGGATGGAGGGATGGTTGGATGGTTGGCTGGCTGGAGGTATGGATGGATGGATGGCTGGATGGATGTCTGGATGGAGGGATGGCTGGATGGATGGCTGGCTGGAGGGATGGATGGATGGATGGATGGATGGCTGGATGGATGGCTGGATGGATGGATGGCTTAATGACAGGCTGGCTGGAGGGATGGATGGATGGATGGATGGATGGCTGGATTGATGGCTGGATCGATGGATGGCTGGATATATGGCTGGCTGGAGGGATGAATGGATGGATGGATGGCTGGATGGATAGCTGGATAGAGGGATGGCTGGATGGATGGCTGGCTGGAGGGATGGATGGATGGATGGATGGCTGGATGGTTGGCTGAATGGATGGATGGCTGGATGGATGGCTGGCTGGAGGGATGGATGGATGGATGGCTGGATGGATGGCTGGATGGATGGATGGCTGGATGGATGGCTGGATGGATGACTGGCTGGAAGGATGGATGGATGAATGGATGGCTGGATGGATGGCTGGATGGATGGATGGCTGGATGGATGGCTGGCTGGAGGGATGGATGGATGGATGGATGGCTGGATGGATGGCTGGATGGATGGATGCCTGGATGGATGGCTGGCTGGAGGGATGGATGGGTGGATGGATGGCTGGATGGATGGCTGGATGGATGGATTTCTGGATGGATGGCTGGCAGGAGGGATGGATGGATGGATTGCTGAATGGTTGGCTGGATGGATGGCTGGCTGGAGCGATGGATGAATGGATGTCTGGATGGATGGATGGCCGAATGGTTGGCTGGCTGGAGGGATGGCTGAATGGATGGCTGGATGGATGGCAGCATGGATGGATGGCTGGATGGATGGCTGGATGGATGGATTGATTGATGGATGGATGGCTGGATGGATGGCTGGATGGATGGATGGCTGGATGGATGACAGGCTGAAGGGATGAATGGATGGATGGATGGCTGGATGGACGGCTGGATGGATGGATGGCTGGATTGATGGCTGGCTGGAGGGATGGATTGATGGATGGATGGCTGGATGGATAGATGGATGGATGGCTGGATGGATGGATGGGTGGACGGCTGGATGGAGGGATGGCTGGATGGAGGGATAGCTGGAGGGATGGATGGATGGCTGGATGGATGGAAAGATGGATGGATGGCTGGATGAATGGCTGGCTGGAGGGATGGATGGATGGATGGATGGCCGAATGGATGTCTGGATGGATGGATGGCTGGATGGATGGCTGGCTGGAGGGATGGATGGATGGATGGCTGGAAGGACGGCTGGATGGATGGAGGGCTGGATGGATGGCTGGCTGGAGGGAGGAATGGTTGAATGGATGGCTGGCTAGAGGGATGGATGGATGGATGGATGGCTGGATGGATGGCTTAATGGATGGATGGCTGGCTGGAGGGATGGATGGATGGATGGCTGGATGGATGGCTGGATGGATGAATGGCTGGATGGATGACTGGCAGGAGGGATGGATGGATGGATAGATGGCTGGATGGATTGCTGGATGGATGGATGGATGGACGGATGGCTGGATGAATGGCTGGCTGGAGGGATGGCTGAATGGCTGGCTGAATGGATGGATGGCTGGATGGATGGCTGGCTTGAAGAATGGATGGATGGCTGGATGGATGGCTGGACGGATGGATTGCTGGATGGATGGCTGGATGGATGAATGGCTGGATGGATGGCTGGATGGATGGATGGCTGGATGAATGGCTGGCTGGAGGAATGGATGGATGAATGGATGGCTGGATGGATGGCTGGATGGATGGATGGCTGGATGGATGGCTGGCTGGAGGGATGGATGGATGGATGGATGGCTGAATGGACTGCTGGATGGATGGATGGCTGGATGGATGGCTGGCTGGAGGGATGGATGGATGGATGGCTGGATGGACGGCTGGATGGATGGAGGGCTGGATGGATGGCTGGCTGGAGGGATGGATTGATGGATGGATGGCTAGATGGATGGCTGGATGGATGGATGGCTGGATGGATGGCTGGCTGGAGGGATGGATGGGTGGATGTGTGGCTGGATGGAGGGATGGTTGGATGGTTGGCTGGATGGAGGTATGGATGGATGGATGGCTGGATGGATGTCTGGATGGAGGGATGGCTGGATGGATGGCTGGCTGGAGGGATGGATGGATGGATGGCTGGATGGATGGCTGGATGGATGGATGGCTTAATGACTGGCTGCCTGGAGGGATGGATGGATGGATGGATGGATGGCTGGATGGATGGCTGGATCGATGGATGGCTGGATATATGGCTGGCTGGAAGGATGAATGGATGGATGGATGGCTGGATGGATAGCTGGATAGAGGGATGGCTGGATGGATGGCTGGCTGGAGGGATGGATGGATGGATGGATGGCTGGATGGTTGGCTGAATGGATGGATGGCAGGATGGATGGCTGGCAGGAGCGATGGATGGATGGATGGATGGATGGATGGCTGAATGGATGGATGGCTGGATGAATGGCTGGCTGGAAGATGGATGGATGGCTGGATGGCTGGATGGATGGCTGGATGGAAGGATGGCTGGATGGATGGCTGGATGGATGACTGGCTGGAAGGATGGATGGATGAATGGATGGCTGGATGGATGGCTGGATGGATGGATGGCTGGATGGATGGCTGGCTGGAGGGATGGATGGATGGATGGCTGGATGGATGGCTGAATGGATGGATGCCTGGATGGATGGCTGGCTGGAGGGATGGATGGGTGGATGGATGGCTGGATGGATGGCTGGATGGATGGATGGCTGGATGGATGGCTGGCAGGAGGGATGGATGGATGGATTGCTGAATGGTTGGCTGGATGGATGGCTGGCTGGAGCGATGGATGAATGGATGGCTGGATGGATGGATGGCCGAATGGTTGGCTGGCTGGAGGGATGGCTGAATGGATGGCTGGATGAATGGCAGCATGGATGGATGGCTGGATGGATGACTGGCTGGAAGGATGGATGGATGAATGGATGGCTGGATGGATGGCTGGATGGATGGATGGCTGGATGGATGGCTGGCTGGAGGGATGGATGGATGGATGGATGGCTGGATGGATGGCTGGATGGATGGATGCCTGGATGGATGGCTGGCTGGAGGGATGGATGGGTGGATGGATGGCTGGATGGATGGCTGGATGGATGGATGGCTGGATGGATGGCTGGCAGGAGGGATGGATGGATGGATTGCTGAATGGTTGGCTGGATGGATGGCTGGCTGGAGCGATGGATGAATGGATGGCTGGATGGATGGATGGCCGAATGGTTGGCTGGCTGGAGGGATGGCTGAATGGATGGCTGGATGGATGGCTGGATGGATGGATGGCTGGATGGATGGCTGGCTGGAGGGATGGATGGATGGATGGACGGCTGAATGGACTGCTGGATGGATGGATGGCTGGATGGATGGCTGGCTGGAGGGATGGATGGATGGATAGATGGCTGGATGGATTGCTGGATGGATGGATGGATGGACGGATGGCTGGATGGATGGCTGGCTGGAGGGATGGCTGAATGGCTGGCTGGATGGATGGATGGCTGGATGGATGGCTGGCTTGAAGAATGGATGGATGGCTGGATGGATGGCTGGACGGATGGATTGCTGGATGGATGCCTGGATGGATGGATGGCTGGATGGATGGCTGGATGGATGGATGGCTGGATGAATGGCTGGCTGGAGGAATGGATGGATGAATGGATGGCTGGATGGATGGCTGGATGGATGGATGGCTGGATGGATGGCTGGCTGGAGGAATGGATGGATGGATGGACGGCTGAATGGACTGCTGGATGGATGGATGGCTGGATGGATGGCTGGCTGGAGGGATGGATGGATGGATGGCTGGATGGACGGCTGGATGGATGGAGGGCTGGATGGATGGCTGGCTGGAGGGATGGATTGATGGATGGATGGCTGGATGGATGGCTGGATGGATGGATGGCTGGATGGACGGCTGGCTGGAGGGATGGATGGATGGATGTGTGGCTGGATGGAGGGATGGTTGGATGGTTGGCTGGCTGGAGGTATGGATGGATGGATGGCTGGATGGATGTCTGGATGGAGGGATGGCTGGATGGATGGCTGGCTGGAGGGATGGATGGATGGATGGATGGATGGCTGGATGGATGGCTGGATGGATGGATGGCTTAATGACTGGCTGGCTGGAGGGATGGATGGATGGATGGATGGATGGCTGGATTGATGGCTGGATCGATGGATGGCTGGATATATGGCTGGCTGGAGGGATGAATGGATGGATGGATGGCTGGATGGATAGCTGGATAGAGGGATGGCTGGATGGATGGCTGGCTGGAGGGATGGATGGATGGATGGATGGCTGGATGGTTGGCTGAATGGATGGATGGCTGGATGGCTGGCTGGAGGGATGGATGGATGGATGGATGGCTGGATGGATGGCTGGATGGATGGATGGCTGGATGGATGGCTGGATGGATGACTGGCTGGAAGGATGGATGGATGAATGGATGGCTGGATGGATGGCTGGATGGATGGATGGCTGGATGGATGGCTGGCTGGAGGGATGGATGGATGGATGGATGGCTGGATGGATGGCTGGATGGATGGATGCCTGGATGGATGGCTGGCTGGAGGGATGGATGGGTGGATGGATGGCTGGATGGATGGCTGGATGGATGGATGGCTGGATGGATGGCTGGCAGGAGGGATGGATGGATGGATTGCTGAATGGTTGGCTGGATGGATGGCTGGCTGGAGCGATGGATGAATGGATGGCTGGATGGATGGATGGCCGAATGGTTGGCTGGCTGGAGGGATGGCTGAATGGATGGCTGGATGGATGGCAGCATGGATGGATGGCTGGATGGATGGCTGGATGGATGGATTGATTGATGGATGGATGGCTGGATGGATGGCTGGATGGATGGATGGCTGGATGGATGACAGGCTGAAGGGATGAATGGATGGATGGATGGCTGGATGGACGGCTGGATGGATGGATGGCTGGATTGATGGCTGGCTGGAGGGATGGATTGATGGATGGATGGCTGGATGGATAGATGGATGGATGGCTGGATGGATGGATGGATGGACGGCTGGATGGAGGGATGGCTGGATGGAGGGATAGCTGGAGGGATGGATGGATGGCTGGATGGATGGAAAGATGGATGGATGGCTGGATGAATGGCTGGCTGGAGGGATGGATGGATGGATGGATGGCCGAATGGATGTCTGGATGGATGGATGGCTGGATGGATGGCTGGCTGGAGGGATGGATGGATGGATGGCTGGAAGGACGGCTGGATGGATGGAGGGCTGGATGTATGGCTGGCTGGAGGGAGGAATGGTTGAATGAATGGCTGGCTAGAGGGATGGATGGATGGATGGATGGCTGGATGGATGGCTTAATGGATGGATGGCTGGCTGGAGGGATGGATGGATGGATGGCTGGATGGATGGCTGGATGGATGAATGGCTGGATGGATGACTGGCAGGAGGGATGGATGGATGGATAGATGGCTGGATGGATTGCTGGATGGATGGATGGATGGACGGATGGCTAGATGAATGGCTGGCTGGAGGGATGGCTGAATGGCTGGCTGGATGGATGGATGGCTGGATGGATGGCTGGCTTGAAGAATGGATGGATGGCTGGATGGATGGCTGGACGGATGGATTGCTGGATGGATGGCTGGATGGATGAATGGCTGGATGGATGGCTGGATGGATGGATGGCTGGATGAATGGCTGGCTGGAGGAATGGATGGATGAATGGATGGCTGGATGGATGGCTGGATGGATGGATGGCTGGATGGATGGCTGGCTGGAGGGATGGATGGATGGATGGATGGCTGAATGGACTGCTGGATGGATGGATGGCTGGATGGATGGCTGGCTGGAGGGATGGATGGATGGATGGCTGGATGGACGGCTGGATGGATGGAGGGCTGGATGGATGGCTGGCTGGAGGGATGGATTGATGGATGGATGGCTGGATGGATGGCTGGATGGATGGATGGCTGGATGGATGGCTGGCTGGAGGGATGGATGGGAGGATGTGTGGCTGGATGGAGGGATGGTTGGATGGTTGGCTGGATGGAGGTATGGATGGATGGATGGCTGGATGGATGTCTGGATGGAGGGATGGCTGGATGGATGGCTGGCTGGAGGGATGGATGGATGGATGGCTGGATGGATGGCTGGATGGATGGATGGCTTAATGACTGGCTGCCTGGAGGGATGGATGGATGGATGGATGGATGGCTGGATGGATGGCTGGATCGATGGATGGCTGGATATATGGCTGGCTGGAAGGATGAATGGATGGATGGATGGCTGGATGGATAGCTGGATAGAGGGATGGCTGGATGGATGGCTGGCTGGAGGGATGGATGGATGGATGGATGGCTGGATGGTTGGCTGAATGGATGGATGGCTGGATGGCTGGCAGGAGCGATGGATGGATGGATGGATGGATGGATGGCTGAATGGATGGATGGCTGGATGAATGGCTGGCTGGAAGATGGATGGATGGCTGGATGGCTGGATGGATGGCTGGATGGAAGGATGGCTGGATGGATGGCTGGATGGATGACTGGCTGGAAGGATGGATGGATGAATGGATGGCTGGATGGATGGCTGGATGGATGGATGGCTGGATGGATGGCTGGCTGGAGGGATGGATGGATGGATGGCTGGATGAATGGCTGAATGGATGGATGCCTGGATGGATGGCTGGCTGGAGGGATGGATGGGTGGATGGATGGCTGGATGGATGGCTGGATGGATGGATGGCTGGATGGATGGCTGGCAGGAGGGATGGATGGATGGATTGCTGAATGGTTGGCTGGATGGATGGCTGGCTGGAGCGATGGATGAATGGATGGCTGGAAGGATGGATGGCCGAATGGTTGGCTGGCTGGAGGGATGGCTGAATGGATGGCTGGATGGATGGCAGCATGGATGGATGGCTGGATGGATGGCTGGATGGATGGATTGATTGATGGATGGATGGCTGAATGGATGGCTGGATGGATGGATGGCTAGATGGATGACAGGCTGAAGGGATGAATGGATGGATGGATGGCAGGATGGACGGCTGGATGGATGGATGGCTGGATGGATGGCTGGCTGGAGGGATGGATTGATGGATGGATGGCTGGATGGATAGCTGGATGGATGGCTGGATGGATGGATGGATGGACGGCCGGATGGAGGGATGGCTGGATGGAGGGATAGCTGGAGGGATGGATGGATGGCTGGATGGATGGAAGGATGGATGGATGGCTGGATGGATGGCTGGCTGGAGGGATGGATGGATGGATGGATGGCCGAATGGATGGCTGGATGGATGGATGGATGGCTGGATGGATGGCTGGCTGGAGGGATGGATGGATGGATGGCTGGATGGACGGCTGGATGGATGGAGGGCTGGATGTATGGCTGGCTGGAGGGATGGATGGATGGCTGGATGGATGGCTGGATAGAGGAATGGCTGGATGGATGGCTGGCTGGAGGGATGGATGAATGGATGGCTGGATGGATGGCTGAATGGATGGATGGCTGGATGGATGGCTGGCTGGAGGGATGGATGGATGGATGGATGGATGGATGAATGGATGGCTGAATGGATGGATGGCTGGATGAATGGCTGGCTGGAGGGATGGGTGGATGGATGGATGGATGGATGACTGGCTGGAGGGATGGATGGATGAATGGATGGCTGGATGGATGGCTGGATGGATGGCTGGATGGATGCCTGGATGGATGGCTGGCTGGAGGGATGGATGGATGGATGGATGGATGGCTGGATGGATGGCTGGATGGATGAATGGCTGGATGGATGGCTGGCAGGAGGGATGGGTGGATGGATGGATGGCTGGATGGATGACTGGATGGATGGATGCCTGGATGGATGGCTGGCTGGAGGGATGGATTGATGGATGGATGGCGGGATGGATGGCTGGATGGATGGATGGCTGGATGGATGGCAGGCTGAAGGGATGAATGGATGGATGGATGGCTGGATGGACGGCTGGATGGATGGATGGCTGGATGGATGGCTGGCTGGAGGGATGGATTGATGGATGGATGGCTAGATGGATAGCTGGATGGATGGCTGGATGGATGGCTGGCTGGTGGGATGGATGGATGGATGGATGGCTGGATGGAGGGATGGCTGAATATTTGGCTGGCTGGAGGGATGGATGGATGGCTGGATGGATGGCTGGATGGAGGGATGGCTGGATGGATGGCTGGCTGGAGGGATGGATGGCTCGATGGATGGCTGGATGGATGGATGGATGGATGGATGGCTTAATGACTGGCTGGCTGGAGGGATGGATGGATGGATGGCGGGATGGATGGCTGGTTGGATGGATGGCTGGATGTATGGCTGGCTGGAGAGATGGATGAATTGTTAGATGGCTGGATGGAGGGATGGCTGGATGGATGGCTGGCTGGAGTGACGGATGGATGCATGGCTGGATGAATGGCTGTATTGAGGGATGGCTGGATGGAAGGCTGGCTGGATGGATGGATGGCTGAATGGATGGATGGATGGACAGATGGATGGAGGAATGGCTGGATGGATGGCTGGCTGGAGGGATGGATGGATGGATGGATGGCTGGATGGATGGCTGGATGGAGGAATGGCTTGATGGATGGCAGGCTGGAGGAATGGATGGATGGCTGGATGGATTGCTTGATGGATGGATGGCTGGATGGACGATAGGCTGGAGGGATGGATGGATGGATGGCTGGATCGATGGCTGGATGGAAGAATGGCTGGATGGATGACTGGCTGGCTGGATGGATGGATGGCTGGATGGATGGCTGGCTTGAAGAATGGATGGATGGCTGGATGGATGGCTGGACGGTTGGATTGCTGGATGGATGGCTGGCTGGAGGGATGGATGGATGGCTGGATGGATGGCTGGATGGATGGATGGCTGGATGGATGGCTGGCTGGAGGAATGGATGGATGGATGGATGGCTGGATCGATGGCTGGATGAATGGATGGCTGGATGGATGGCTGGCTGGAGCGATGGATGGATGAATGGATGGCTGAATGGATGGCTGGATGGATGGATGGCTGGAAGGATGGCTTGCTGTAGGGATGGATGGATGGATGGATGGCTGGCTGGCTGGCTGGCTGGAGGGATGCATGGATGGATGGATGGCTGGATGGACGGATGGTTTGGATGGATTGCTGGCTGAATGGCTGGCTGGAGGGATGGATTGTTGGATGGATGGCTGGATGGATGGCTGGATGGATGGATGGCTGGCTGGATGGATGGCTGGCTGGATGGATGGATGGATGGATGGATGGCTGGATGGAGTGATGGCTGGATGGTTGGCTGGCTGGCTGCCTGGATGGATGGATGGATGGATGGCTGGAAGGATGGCTGGATGGAGGGATTGCTGGATGGATGGCTGGCTGGAGGGATGGATGGATGGCTGGATGGATGGCTGGATGGATGGATGGCTTAATGGCTGTATGGCTGGCTGGAGGGATGGATGGATGGATGGATGGCTGGATGAATAGCTGAATGGATGGATGGCTGGATGTATGGCTGGCTGGAGAGATGGATGGATGGATGGATGGCTGGATAGATGACTGGATGGAGGAATGGCTGGATGGATGGCTGGCTAGAGGGATGGATGGATGGCTGGTTGGCTGGATGGATGGATGGAAGGCTGGATGGATGGATGGATGGACGGATGGATGGAGGGATGGATGGATGGATGGCTGGATGGATGGCTGGATGGATGGATGGCTGGATGGATGGATGGCTGGATGGATGGCTGGCTGGAGGGATGGATGGATGGATGGATGCATGGATGAATGGCTGGCTGGATGGATGGATGGCTGGATGGCTGGCTGGACGGATGGCTGGATGGATGGATCCATCCATCCCTCCAGCCAGCCATCCATCCAGCCATCCCTCCATCCAGCCATCCTTCCAGCCATCCATCCATCCATCCATCCAGCCAGCCAGCCAACCATCCAGCCATCACTCCATCCAGCCATCCATCCATCCATCCATCCAGCCAGCCAGCCATCCATCCAGCCATCCATCCATCCAGCCATCCATCCAGCCATCCTTCCATCCCTCCAGCCAGCCACCCATCCAGCCATCCCTCCATCCAGCCATCCATCCAGCCAATAATCCATCCATCCATCCCTCCAGCCAGCCATCCATCCAGCCATCTCTCCATCCAGCCATCCATCCAGCCATCCATCGATCCCTCCAGCCAGCCAACCATCCAGCCATCCCTCCATCCAGCCATCCATCCAGCCATCCTTCCATCCAGCCGTCCATCCGGCCATCCATCCATGACTCCATTCCTCCAGCCAGCCATCCATCCAGCCATCCATCGATCTAGCCATCCATTCAGCCAGCCATCCATCCATCCCTCCAGCCAGCCATCCATCCAGCCTTCCATCCATCCAGCCATCCGTCCAGCCATTCATTAATCCATCCATTCCTCCAGCCAGCAATCCATCCAGCCATCCATCCAGCCATCCATCCAGCTATCCATCCATCCATCCATCCCTCCAGCCAGCCATCCATCCAGCCATCCATCCATCCATCCATCCATCCAGCCAGCCAGCCATCCATCCAGCCATCCACCCATCCAGACATCCATCCAGCCATCCATCCAACCATCTATCCCTTCAGGCAGCCATCCATCCGGACATCCGTCCATCCAGCCATCCATTCAGCCACCCATCCATCCATCCATCTCTCCAGCCAGCCAGCCATCCAGCCATCCATCCAGCCATCCATCCATCCATCCCTCCAGCCAGCCATCCATCCATCCATCCCTCCAGCCAGCCAGCCATCCAGCCATCCATCCATCCCGCCATCCATGCAGCCATCCATCCATCCGTCCATCCATCCATCCAGCCATCCATCCAGCCAGCCATCCAGCCATCCATCCATCCATCCAGCCAGCCATTCATCCATGCATCCATCCATCCATCCATCCCTCCAGCCAGCCATCCATCCAGCCATCCATCCATCCAGCCATCCATCCATCCAGCCATCCCTCCATCCATCCGTCCATCCATCCATCCATCCAGCCTTCCATCCATCCATCCAGACAACCAGCCATCCATCCATCCAGCCAGCCATCTAGACATCCAGCTATCCATCCAGCCGTCCATCCAGCCTTCCATCCATCCTTCCATCCCTCCAGCCAGCCATCCATCCAGCCATCCATCCAACCATCCATCCATCGAACCATCCACCCATCCATCACTCCAGCCATCCATCCATCCAGCCATCCATCCATCCAGCCATCCATCCAGCCATCCATCCAACCATCCATCCATCCCTCCAGCCAGCCATCCATCCAGCCATCCATCCATCCATCCATCCCTCCAGCCAATCGCCCATCCAACCATCCATCCATCCAGCCATCAATCCAGCCATCCATCCAGCCATCCATCCCTCCAGCAATCCATCCATCCAGCCATTCCTTCATCCAGCCATCCATCCAGCCATCCATCCATCCATCCATCCATCCCTCCAGCCAGCCATCCATCCAGCCATCCCTCCATCCATCCGTCCATCCATCCATCCATCAAGCCATCCATCCATCCGGCCAGCCTTCCATCCAGCCATCCCTCCATATAGCCATCCATCCAGCCATCCATCCATCCGTCACTCCATCCAGCCTTCCATCCAGCCATCCCTCCATCCAGCCTTCCATCCAGCCATCCATCCATCCATCCATCCATCCAGCCATCCATGCAGCAATCCATCCATCCAGCCTTCCAGCCATCCAGCCATCCATCCATCCGGCCATCCATCCATCCAGCTATCCATCCATCCATCCATCCAGCCATCCATCCAGCCATCCATCCATCCAGCCATCCATCCAGCCATACATCCATCCATCCATCCCTCCAGCAAGCCATTCATCCAGCCATCCATCCATCCAGCCATCCATCCAGCCATCCATCCATTCATCCCTCCAGCCAGCCATCAATCCAGCCATCCGTCCATCCAGCCACCCATCCAGCCATCCATGCATTCATCCATCTCTCCATCCAGCCATCCATCCAGCCATTCATCCATCCATCCATACCTCCAGCCGGCCAGCCATCCATTCATCCATCCATCCAGCCATCCATCCAGCCATCCATCCATCAATCCATCCGCCCAGCCAGCCACCCATCCAGCCAACCAGACATCCCGCCATCCATCCAGCCATCTATCCATTCATCCATCCCTCCAGCGAACCATCCATCCAGCCATCCATCCATCCAGCCATCCATTTAGCCATCCATCCATCCCATCAGCCAGACATCCATTCGGCCATCCATCCATCCAGACATCCATTCATCCATCCCTCCAGCCAGCCATCCATCCAGCCATCCGTCCAGCCATTCATTAATCCATCCATTCCTCCAGCAAACAATCCATCCAGCAATCCATCCAGCCATCCATCCAGCCATCCATCCATTCAACCCTCCAGCCAGCCATCCATCCAGCCATCCATCCATCCAGCCATCCATCCAGCCATCCATCCATCCATCCATCCCTCCAGCCAGCCATCCATCCAGCCATCCATCCATCCAGCCATCCATCCAGCCATCCATCCATCCATCCCTCCAGCCAGCCATCCACCGAGCCATCCATCCATCCAGCCAGCCATCCAGCGATCCATCCATCAATCCATCCCTCCAGCCAGCCTTGCATCCAGCCATCCTTCCATCCAGCCGTCCATCCGGCCATCCATCCATGACTCCATTCCTCCAGCCAGCCATCCATCCAACCATCCTTCGATCTAGCCATCCATTCAGCCATCCATCCATCCATCGCTCCAGCCAGCCATCCATCCAGCCTTCCATCCATCCAGCCATCCGTCCAGCCATTCATTAATCCATCCATTCCTCCAGCAAACAATCCATCCAGCCATCCATCCAGCCACCCATCCAGCCATCCATCCATCCATCCCTCCATCCAGCCATCCATCCAGCCATCCATCCATCCAGCCATCCATCCAGCCATCCATCCATCCATCCATCACTCCAGCCAGCCATCCATCCAGCCATCCATCCATCCAGACATCCATCCAGCCATCCATCCATCCATCCATCCCTCCAGCCAGCCAACCATCCGGACATCCATCCATCCAGCCATCCACCCAGCCACCCATCCATCCATCCATCTCTCAAGCCAGCCAGCCATCCAGCCATCCATCTATCCAGCCATCCATCCAGCCATCCATCCAGCCATCCCTCCAGCCAGCCATCCATCCATCTATCCCTCCAGCCAGCCATCCATCCAGCCATCCATCCATCCAGCCATCCATCCAGCCATCCATCCATCCATCCATCCATCCATCCAGCCATCCATCCAGCCATCCATCCATCCATCCGTCCATCCGTCCATCCAGCCATCAATCCAGCCATCCATCCAGCCATCCATCCATCCTTCAATCCCTCCAGCCAGCCATCCATCCATCCATCCAGCCATCCATCCAACCAGCCATCCATCGAACCATCCACCTCTTCCATCACTCCAGCCATCCATCCATCCAGCCATCCATCCATCCAGCCATCCATCCAGCCATCCATCCATCCATCCACCAATCCCTCCAGCCAGCCAGCCATCCAGCCATCCATCCATTCATCCCTCCAGCCAATCGCCCATCCAGCCGTCCATCCATCCAGCCATCCATCCAGCCATCCATCCAGCCATCCAACCCTCCAGCAGCAATCCATCCAACCATTCCTCCATCCAGCCATCCATCCAGCCATCCATCCATCCATCCATCCCTCCAGCCAGCCATCCATCCAGCCATCCCTCCATCCATCCGTCCATCCATCCATCCAACCGGCCATTTATCCATCCAGCCATCCTTCCATCCAGCCATCCCACCATACAGCCATCCATCCATCCATCCATCCATCCATCCGTCACTCCAGCCAGTCATCCCTCCATCCAGCCATCCATCCAGCCATCCATCCATCCCTCCAGCCAGCCACCCATCCAGCCATCCCTCCATCCAGACATCCATCCAGACAATAATCCATCCATCCATCCCTCCAGCCAGCCATCCATCCAGCCATCCCTCCATCCAGCCATCCATCCAGCCATCCATCGATCCCTCCAGCCAGCCAACCATCCAGCAATCCCTCCATCCAGCCATCCATCCAGCTATCCATCCATCCATCCATCCATCCTTCCAGCCAGCCATCCATCGAGCCATCCATCCATCCAGCCAGCCATCCAGACAACCATCCATCAATCCATCCCTCCAGCCAGCCATGCGTCCAGCCATCCTTCCATCCAGCCGTCCATCCGGCCATCCATCCATGACTCCATTCCTCCAGCCAGCCATCCATCCAGCCATCCATCGATCTAGCCATCCATTCAGCCAGCCATCCATCCATCCCTCCAGCCAGCCATCCATCCAGCCTTCCATCCATCCAGCCATCCGTCCAGCCATTCATTAATCCATCCATTCCTCCAGCCAGCAATCCATCCAGCCATCCATCCAGCCATCCATCCAGCTATCCATCCATCCATCCATCCCTCCAGCCAGCCATCCATCCAGCCATCCATCCATCCATCCATCCCTCCAGTCAGCCATCCATCCAGCCATCCCTCCAGCCAGCCATGCATCCAGCCATCCTTCCATACAGCCGTCCATCCGGCCATCCATCCATGACTCCATTCCTCCAGCAAGCCATCCATCCAGCCATCCATCGATCTAGCCATCTATTCAGCCAGCCATCCATCCATCCCTCCAGCCAGCCATCCATCCAGCCTTCCATCCATCCAGCCATCCGTCCAGCCATTCATTAATCCATCCATTCCTCCAGCCAGCAATCCATCCAGCCATCCATCCAGCCATCCATCCATCCATCCATCCCTCCAGCCAGCCATCCATCCAGCCATCCATCCATCCCTCCAGCCAGCCATCCATCCAGCTATCCATCCATCCAGACATCCATCCAGCCATCCATCCAACCATCTATCCCTCCAGCCAGCCATCCATCCGGACATCCATCCATCCAGCCATCTATTGAGCCACCCATCCATCCATCCATCTCTCCAGCCAGCCAGCCATCCAGCCATCCATTTATCCAGCCATCCATCCAGCCATCCATCCATCCATCCCTCCAGCCAGCCATCCATCTTTCCATCCCTCCAGCCAGCCATCCATCCAGCCATCCATCCATCCCGCCATCCATCCAACCATCCATCCATTCGTCCATCCATCCATCCAGCCATCCATCCAGCCATCCATCCAGCCATCCATCCATCCATCCAGCCAACCATTCATCCATGCATCCATCCATCCATCCATCCCTCCAGCCAGCCATCCATCCAGCCAGCCATCCATCCAGCCATCCATCCATCCAGCCATCCCTCCAGCCATCCATCCATCCATCCATCCCTCCATCCATCCGTCCATCCATCCATCCATCCAGCCTTCCATCCATCCATCCAGACAACCAGCCATCCATCCATCCAGCCAGCCATCCAGACATCCAGCCATCCATCCAGCCGTCCATCCAGCCTTCCATCCATCCTTCCATCCCTCCAGCCAGCCATCCATCCAGCCATCCATTCGGCCATTCATCCATCCATCCATCCCTCCAGCCAGCCATCCATCCAGCCATCCCTCCATCCAGCCATCCATCCAGCCATCCATCCATCCATCCATCCCTCCAGCCAGCCATCCAGCCAGCCATCCCTCCATCCAGCCGTCCATCCAGCCATCCATCCATCCCTCCAGCCAGCCAACCATCCGGACATCCATCCATCCAGCCATCCACCCAGCCACCCATCCATCCATCCATCTCTCCAGCCAGCCAGCCATCCAGCCATCCATCTATCCAGCCATCCAGCCAGCCATCCATCCATCCATCCCTCCAGCCAGCCATCCATCCATCTATCCCTCCAGCCAGCCATCCATCCATCCATCCATCCATCCAGCCATCCATCCAGCCATCCATCCATCCATCCGTCCATCCAGCCATCCATCCAGCCATCCATCCAGCCATCCATCCATCCTTCAATCCCTCCAGCCAGCCATCCATCCAGCCATCCATTCAACCAGCCATCCATCGAACCATCCACCCATCCATCACTCCAGCCATCCATCCATCCAGCCATCCATCCATCCAGCCATCCATCCAGCCATCCATCCATCCATCCATCCATCCATCCCTCCAGCCAGCCATCCATCCATCCATCCATCCATCCATCCCTCCAGCCAATCGCCCATCCAGCCGCCCATCCATCGAGCCATCCATCCAGCCATCCATCCAGCCATCCATCCCTCCAGCAATCCATCCATCCAACCATTCCCCCATCCAGCCATCCAGCCAGCCATCCATCCATCCATCCATCCCTCCAGCCAGATATCCATCCAGCCATCCCTCCATCCATCCGTCCATCCATCCATCCATCCAGCCATCCATCCATCCAGCCTTCCATCCAGCCATCCCTCCATACAGCCATCCATCCAGCCATCCATCCATCCGTCACTCCAGCCAGTCATCCCTCCATCCAGCCATCCATCCAGCCATCCATCCATCCCTCCAGCCAGCCACCCATCCAGCCATCCCTCCATCCAGCCATCCATCCAGCCAATAATCCATCCATCCATCCCTCCAGCCAGCCATCCATCCAGCCATCCCTCCATCCAGCCATCCATCCATTCCTCCAGCCAGCCAACCATCCATCTATCCCTCCATCCATCCATCCCTCCAGCAAGCCATTCATCCAGCCATCCATCCATCCAGCCATCCATCCAGCCATCCATCCATTCATCCATCCCGCCAGCCATCAATCCAGCCATCCGTCCATCAAGCCATCCATCCAGCCATCCATGCATTCATCCATCTCTCCATCCAGCCATCCATCCAGCCATTCATCCATCCATCCATACCTCCAGCCGGCCAGCCGTCCATTCATCCATCCATCCAGCCATCCATCCAGCCATCCATCCATCAATCCATCCGCCCAGCCAGCCACCCATCCAGCCAACCCGCCATCCCGCCATCCATCCAGCCATCTATCCATTCATCCATCCCTCCAGCGAACCATCCATCCAGCCATCCATCCATCCAGCCATCCATTTAGCCATCCATCCATCCATCCATCCCATCAGCCAGACATACATTCGGCCATCCATCCATCCAGACATACATTCATCCATCCCTCCAGCCAGCCATCCATCCAGCCATCCATCCATCCAGCCATCCATCCAGCCATCCATCCATCCATCCATCCCTCCTGCCAGCCATCCATCCAGCCATCCATCCATCCAACCATCCATCCAGCCATCCATCCGTCCCTCCAGCCAGCCATCCATCCAGCCAACCATCCATCCAGCCATCGATCCAGCCATCCATCCATCCATCCTTCCCTCCAGCCAGCCATGCATCCAGCCATCCATCCATACAGCCACCCATCCAGCCATCCATCCATCCATTCATCCCTCCAGCCAGTCATCCATCCAGCCATCCCTCCATCCAACCATCCATCCAGCCATCCAACCATTCATCCATCTCTCCAGCCAGCCATACATTCAGCCATCCATTCTTCCAGACTTCCATCCAGTCATCCATCCATCCATCCATCCCTCCAGCCAGCCATCCATCCAGCCATCCATCCATCCAGACATCCATCCAGCCACCCCTCCATCCCTCCATCTCTCCAGCCAGCCAGCCATCCCGCCATCCACCTATCCAGCCATCCATCCAGCCATCCATCCATCCATCCCTCCAGCCAGCCATCCATTCATCCATCCCTCCAGCCAGCCATCCATCCAGCCATCCATCCATCCCGCCATCCATCCAGCCATCCATCCATCCGTCCATCCATCCATCCAGCCATCCATCCAGCCATCCATCCAGCCATCCATCCATCCATTCAGCCAGCCATTCATCCATGCATCCATCCATCCATCCATCCCTCCAGCCAGCAATCCATCCAGCCATCCATCCATCCAGCCATCCATCCATCCAGCCATCCATCCAGCCATCCATCCATCCATCCATCCCTCCATCCATCCGTCCATCCATCCATCCATCCAGCCTTCCATCCATCCATCCAGCCAACCAGCCATCCATCCATCCATCCAGCCAGCCAACCAGACATCCAGCCATCCATCCAGCCGTCCATCCAGCCTTCCATCCATCCTTCCATCCCTCCAGCCAGCCATCCAACCATCCATCCTTCCCTCCAGCCAGCCATCCATCCAGCCATCCATCCATACAGCCACCCATCCAGCCATCCATCCATCCATCCATCCCTCCAGCCAGTCATCCATCCAGCCATCCCTCCATCCAACCATCCATCCAGCCATCCAACCATTCATCCATCTCTCCAGCCAGCCACACATTCAGCCATCCATTCTTCCAGCCATCCATCCAGTCATCCATCCAGCCAGCCATCCCTCCATCCAGCCGTCCATCCAGCCATCCATCCATCCCTCCAGCCAGCCACCCATACAGCCATCCCTCCATCCAGCCATCCATCCAGCCAATAATCCATCCATCCATCCCTCCAGCCAGCCATCCATCCAGCCATCCATCTATCCAGCCATCCAGCCAGCCATCCATCCAGCCATCCCTCCAGCCAGCCATCCATCCATCTATCCCTCCAGCCAGCCATCCATCCATCCATCCATCCATCCATCCAGCCATCCATCCAGCCATCCATCCATCCATCCGTCCATCCAGCCATCCATCCAGCCACCCATCCAGCCATCCATCCATCCTTCAATCCCTCCAGCCAGCCATTCATCCAGCCATCCATTCAACCAGCCATCCATCGAACCATCCACCCATCCATCACTCCAGCCATCCATCCATCCAGCCATCCATCCATCCAGCCATCCATCCAGCCATCCATCCATCCATCCATCCCTCCAGCCAGCCATCCATCCAGCCATCCATCCATCCATCCCTCCAGCCAATCGGCCATCCAGCCGCCCATCCATCCAGCCATCCATCCAGTCATCCATCCAGCCATCCATCCCTCCAGCAATCCATCCATCCATCCATTCCTCCATCCAGCCATCCATCCAGCCATCCATCCATCCATCCATCCCTCCAGCCAGATATCCATCCAGCCATCCCTCCATCCATCCGTCCATCCATCCATCCATCCAGCCATCCATCCATCCAGCCTTCCATCCAGCCATCCCTCCATACAGCCATCCATCCAGCCATCCATCCATCCCTCCAGCCAGCCACCCATCCAGCCATCCCTCCATCCAGCCATCCATCCAGCCAATAATCCATCCATCCATCCCTCCAGCCAGCTATCCATCCAGCCATCCCTCCATCCAGCCATCCATCCAGCCATCCATCCATTCCTCCAGCCAGCCAAGCATCCATCCATCCCTCCATCCATCCATCCCTCGAGCAAGCCATTCATCCAGCCATCCATCCATCCAGCCATCCATCCAGCCATCCATCCATTCATCCCTCCCGCCAGCCATCAATCCAGCCACCCGTCCATCCAGCCATCCATCCAGCCATCCATGCATTCATCCATCTCTCCATCCAGCCATCCATCCAGCCATTCATCCATCCATCCATACCTCCAGCCGGCCAGCCATCCATTCATCCATCCATCCAGCCATCCATCCAGCCATCCATCCATCAATCCATCCGCCCAGCCAGCCACCCATCCAGCCAACCAGCCATCCCGCCATCCATCCAGCCATCTATCCATTCATCCATCCCTCCAGCGAACCATCCATCCAGCCATCCATCCATCCAGCCATCCATTTAGCCATCCATCCATCCATCCATCCCATCAGCCAGACATCCATTCGGCCATCCATCCATCCAGACATACATTCATCCATCCCTCCAGCCAGCCATCCATCCAGCCATCCATCCATCCAGCCATCCATCCAGCCATCCATCCATCCATCCATCCCTCCAGCCAGCCATCCATCCATCCAGCCATCCATTCAACCAGCCATCCATCGAACCATCCACCTCTTCCATCACTCCAGCCATCCATCCATCCAGCCATCCATCCATCCAGCCATCCATCCAGCCATCCATCCATCCATCCCTCCAGCCAGCCAGCCATCCAGCCATCCATCCATTCATCCCTCCAGCCAATCGCCCATCCAGCCGTCCATCCATCCAGCCATCCATCCAGCCATCCATCCAGCCATCCATCCCTCCAGCAGCAATCCATCCAACCATTCCTCCATCCAGCCATCCATCCAGCCATCCATCCATCCATCCATCCCTCCAGCCAGCCATCCATCCAGCCATCCCTCCATCCATCCGTCCATCCATCCATCCAACCAGCCATTTATCCATCCAGCCATCCTTCCATCCAGCCATCCCACCATACAGCCATCCATCCATCCATCCATCCATCCGTCACTCCAGCCAGTCATCCCTCCATCCAGCCATCCATCCAGCCATCCATCCATCCCTCCAGCCAGCCACCCATCCAGCCATCCCTCCATCCAGACATCCATCCAGACAATAATCCATCCATCCATCCCTCCAGCCAGCCATCCATCCAGCCATCCCTCCATCCAGCCATCCATCCAGCCATCCATCGATCCCTCCAGCCAGCCAACCATCCAGCCATCCCTCCATCCAGCCATCCATCCAGCTATCCATCCATCCATCCATCCATCCTTCCAGCCAGCCATCCATCGAGCCATCCATCCATCCAGCCAGCCATCCAGACAACCATCCATCAATCCATCCCTCCAGCCATCCATCCATTCATCCCTCCCGCCAGCCATCAATCCAGCCACCCGTCCATCCAGCCATCCATCCAGACATCCATGCATTCATCCATCTCTCCATCCAGCCATCCATCCAGCCATTCATCCATCCATCCATACCTCCAGCCGGCCAGCCATCCATTCATCCATCCATCCAGCCATCCATCCAGCCATCCATCCATCAATCCATCCGCCCAGCCAGCCACCCATCCAGCCAACCAGCCATCCCGCCATCCATCCAGCCATCTATCCATTCATCCATCCCTCCAGCGAACCATCCATCCAGCCATCCATCCATCCAGCCATCCATTTAGCCATCCATCCATCCATCCATCCCATCAGCCAGACATCCATTCGGCCATCCATCCATCCAGACATACATTCATCCATCCCTCCAGCCAGCCATCCATCCAGCCATCCATCCATCCAGCCATCCATCCAGCCATCCATCCATCCATCCATCCCTCCAGCCAGCCATCCATCCATCCAGCCATCCATCCAACCAGCCATCCATCGAACCATCCACCTCTTCCATCACTCCAGCCATCCATCCATCCAGCCATCCATCCATCCAGCCATCCATCCAGCCATCCATCCATCCATCCCTCCAGCCAGCCAGCCATCCAGCCATCCATCCATTCATCCTTCCAGCCAATCGCCCATCCAGCCGTCCATCCATCCAGCCATCCATCCAGCCATCCATCCAGCCATCCATCCCTCCAGCAGCAATCCATCCAACCATTCCTCCATCCAGCCATCCATCCAGCCATCCATCCATCCATCCATCCCTCCAGCCAGCCATCCATCCAGCCATCCCTCCATCCATCCGTCCATCCATCCATCCAACCAGCCATTTATCCATCCAGCCATCCTTCCATCCAGCCATCCCACCATACAGCCATCCATCCATCCATCCATCCATCCGTCACTCCAGCCAGTCATCCCTCCATCCAGCCATCCATCCAGCCATCCATCCATCCCTCCAGCCAGCCACCCATCCAGCCATCCCTCCATCCAGACATCCATCCAGACAATAATCCATCCATCCATCCCTCCAGCTAGCCATCCATCCAGCCATCCCTCCATCCAGCCATCCATCCAGCCATCCATCGATCCCTCCAGCCAGCCAACCATCCAGCCATCCCTCCATCCAGCCATCCATCCAGCTATCCATCCATCCATCCATCCATCCTTCCAGCCAGCCATCCATCGAGCCATCCATCCATCCAGCCAGCCATCCAGACAACCATCCATCAATCCATCCCTCCAGCCAGCCATGCGTCCAGCCATCCTTCCATCCAGCCGTCCATCCGGCCATCCATCCATGACTCCATTCCTCCAGCCAGCCATCCATCCAGCCATCCATCGATCTAGCCATCCATTCAGCCAGCCATCCATCCATCCCTCCAGCCAGCCATCCATCCAGCCTTCCATCCATCCAGCCATCCGTCTAGCCATTCATTAATCCATCCATTCCTCCAGCCAGCAATCCATCCAGCCATCCATCCAGCCATCCATCCAGCTATCCATCCATCCATCCATCCCTCCAGCCAGCCATCCATCCAGCCATCCATCCATCCATCCATCCCTCCAGTCAGCCATCCATCCAGCCATCCCTCCAGCCAGCCATGCATCCAGCCATCCTTCCATCCAGCCGTCCATCCGGCCATCCATCCATGACTCCATTCCTCCAGCAAGCCAAGCCATCCCGCCATCCATCGATCTAGCCATCCATTCAGCCAGCCATCCATCCATCCCTCCAGCCAGCCATCCATCCAGCCTTCCATCCATCCAGCCATCCGTCCAGCCATTCATTAATCCATCCATTCCACCAGCCAGCAATCCATCCAGCCATCCATCCAGCCATCCATCCAGCCATCCATCCATCCATCCATCCCTCCAGCCAGCCATCCATCCAGCCATCCATCCATCCATCCATCCCTCCAGCCAGCCATCCATCCAGCTATCCATCCATCCAGACATCCATCCAGCCATCCATCCAACCATCTATCCCTCCAGCCAGCCATCCATCCGGACATCCATCCATCCAGCCATCTATTGAGCCACCCATCCATCCATCCATCTCTCCAGCCAGCCAGCCATCCTGCCATCCATTTATCCAGCCATCCATCCAGCCATCCATCCATCCATCCCTCCAGCCAGCCATCCATCTTTCCATCCCTCCAGCCAGCCATCCATCCAGCCATCCATCCATCCCGCCTTCCATCCAACCATCCATCCATCCGTCCATCCATCCATCCAGCCATCCATCCAGCCATCCATCCAGCCATCCATCCATCCATCCAGCCAACCATTCATCCATGCATCCATCCATCCATCCATCCCTCCAGCCAGCCATCCATCCAGCCATCCATCCATCCAGCCATCCATCCATCCAGCCATCCCTCCAGCCATCCATCCATCCATCCATCCCTCCATCCATCCGTCCATCCATCCATCCATCCAGCCTTCCATCCATCCATCCAGACAACCAGCCATCCATCCATCCAGCCAGCCATCCAGACATCCAGCCATCCATCCAGCCGTCCATCCAGCCTTCCATCCATCCTTCCATCCCTCCAGCCAGCCAACCATCCAGCGATCCATTTGGCCATTCATCCATCCATCCATCCCTCCAGCCAGCCATCCATCCAGCCATCCCTCCATCCAGCCATCCATCCAGCCATCCATCCATCCATCCATCCCTCCAGCCAGCCATCCAGCCAGCCATCCCTCCATCCAGCCGTCCATCCAGCCATCCATCCATCCCTCCAGCCAGCCAACCATCCGGACATCCATCCATCCAGCCATCCACCCAGCCACCCATCCATCCATCCATCTCTCCAGCCAGCCAGCCATCCAGCCATCCATCTATCCAGCCATCCAGCCAGCCATCCATCCATCCATCCCTCCAGCCAGCCATCCATCCATCTATCCCTCCAGCCAGCCATCCATCCATCCATCCATCCATCCAGCCATCCATCCAGCCATCCATCCATCCATCCGTCCAGCCAGCCATCCATCCAGCCATCCATCCAGCCATCCATCCATCCTTCAATCCCTCCAGCCAGCCATCCATCCAGCCATCCATTCAACCAGCCATCCATCGAACCATCCACCCATCCATCACTCCAGCCATCCATCCATCCAGCCATCCATCCATCCAGCCATCCATCCAGCCATCCATCCATCCATCCATCCATCCATCCATCCCTCCAGCCAGCCATCCATCCAGCCATCCATCCATCCATCCCTCCAGCCAATCGCCCATCCAGCCGCCCATCCATCGAGCCATCCATCCAGCCATCCATCCAGCCATCCATCCCTCCAGCAATCCATCCATCCAACCATTCCCCCATCCAGCCATCCAGCCAGCCATCCATCCATCCATCCATCCCTCCAGCCAGATATCCATCCAGCGATCCCTCCATCCATCCGTCCATCCATCCATCCATCCAGCCATCCATCCATCCAGCCTTCCATCCAGCCATCCCTCCATACAGCCATCCATCCAGCCATCCATCCATCCGTCACTCCAGCCAGTCATCCCTCCATCCAGCCATCCATCCAGCCATCCATCCATCCCTCCAGCCAGCCACCCATCCAGCCATCCCTCCATCCAGCCATCCATCCAGCCAATAATCCATCCATCCATCCCTCCAGCCAGCCATCCATCCAGCCATCCCTCCATCCAGCCATCCATCCATTCCTCCAGCCAGCCAACCATCCATCTATCCCTCCATCCATCCATCCCTCCAGCAAGCCATTCATCCAGCCATCCATCCATCCAGCCATCCATCCATTCATCCATCCCGCCAGCCATCAATCCAGCCATCCGTCCATCAAGCCATCCATCCAGCCATCCATGCATTCATCCATCTCTCCATCCAGCCATCCATCCAGCCATTCATCCATCCATCCATACCTCCAGCCGGCCAGCCATCCATTCATCCATCCATCCAGCCATCCATCCAGCCATCCATCCATCAATCCATCCGCCCAGCCAGCCACCCATCCAGCCAACCAGCCATCCCGCCATCCATCCAGCCATCTATCCATTCATCCATCCCTCCAGCGAACCATCCATCCAGCCATCCATCCATCCAGCCATCCATTTAGCCATCCATCCATCCATCCATCCCATCAGCCAGACATACATTCGGCCATCCATCCATCCAGACATACATTCATCCATCCCTCCAGCCAGCCATCCATCCAGCCATCCATCCATCCAGCCATCCATCCAGCCATCCATCCATCCATCCATCCCTCCTGCCAGCCATCCATCCAGCCATCCATCCATCCAACCATCCATCCAGCCATCCATCCGTCCCTCCAGCCAGCCATCCATCCAGCCAACCATCCATCCAGCCATCGATCCAGCCATCCATCCATCCATCCTTCCCTCCAGCCAGCCATGCATCCAGCCATCCATCCATACAGCCACCCATCCAGCCATCCATCCATCCATTCATCCCTCCAGCCAGTCATCCATCCAGCCATCCCTCCATCCAACCATCCATCCAGCCATCCAACCATTCATCCATCTCTCCAGCCAGCCATACATTCAGCCATCCATTCTTCCAGACTTCCATCCAGTCATCCATCCATCCATCCATCCCTCCAGCCAGCCATCCATCCAGCCATCCATCCATCCAGACATCCATCCAGCCACCCCTCCATCCCTCCATCTCTCCAGCCAGCCAGCCATCCAGCCATCCACCTATCCAGCCATCCATCCAGCCATCCATCCATCCATCCCTCCAGCCATCCATCCATCCATCCATCCCTCCAGCCAGCCATCCATCCAGCCATCCATCCATCCCGCCATCCATCCAGCCATCCATCCATCCGTCCATCCATCCATCCAGCCATCCATCCAGCCATCCATCCAGCCATCCATCCATCCATTCAGCCAGCCATTCATCCATGCATCCATCCATCCATCCATCCCTCCAGCCAGCAATCCATCCAGCCATCCATCCATCCATCCAGCCATCCATCCAGCCATCCATCCAGCCATCCATCCATCCATCCATCCATCCCTCCATCCATCCGTCCATCCATCCATCCATCCAGCCTTCCATCCATCCATCCAGCCAACCAGCCATCCATCCATCCATCCATCCAGCCAACCAGACATCCAGCCATCCATCCAGCCGTCCATCCAGCCTTCCATCCATCCTTCCATCCCTCCAGCCAGCCATCCATCCATCCATCCTTCCCTCCAGCCAGCCATCCATCCAGCCATCCATCCATACAGCCACCCATCCAGCCATCCATCCATCCATCCATCCCTCCAGCCAGTCATCCATCCAGCCATCCCTCCATCCAACCATCCATCCAGCCATCCAACCATTCATCCATCTCTCCAGCCAGCCACACATTCAGCCATCCATTCTTCCAGCCATCCATCCAGTCATCCATCCAGCCAGCCATCCCTCCATCCAGCCGTCCATCCAGCCATCCATCCATCCCTCCAGCCAGCCACCCATACAGCCATCCCTCCATCTAGCCATCCATCCAGCCAATAATCCATCCATCCATCCCTCCAGCCAGCCATCCATCCAGCCATCCATCTATCCAGCCATCCAGCCAGCCATCCATCCAGCCATCCCTCCAGCCAGCCATCCATCCATCTATCCCTCCAGCCAGCCATCCATCCATCCATCCATCCATCCATCCAGCCATCCATCCAGCCATCCATCCATCCATCCGTCCATCCAGCCATCCATCCAGCCATCCATCCAGCCATCCATCCATCCTTCAATCCCTCCAGCCAGCCATCCATCCAGCCATCCATTCAACCAGCCATCCATCGAACCATCCACCCATCCATCACTCCAGCCATCCATCCATCCAGCCATCCATCCATCCAGCCATCCATCCAGCCATCCATCCATCCATCCATCCCTCCAGCGAGCCATCCATCCAGCCATCCATCCATCCATCCCTCCAGCCAATCGGCCATCCAGCCGCCCATCCATCCAGCCATCCATCCAGCCATCCATCCAGCCATCCATCCCTCCAGCAATCCATCCATCCATCCATTCCTCCATCCAGCCATCCATCCAGCCATCCATCCATCCATCCATCCCTCCAGCCAGATATCCATCCAGCCATCCCTCCATCCATCCGTGCATCCATCCATCCATCCAGCCATCCATCCATCCAGCCTTCCATCCAGCCATCCCTCCATACAGCCATCCATCCAGCCATCCATCTATCCGTCACTCCAGCCAGTCATCCCTCCATCCAGCCATCCATCCAGCCATCCATCCATCCCTCCAGCCAGCCACCCATCCAGCCATCCCTCCATCCAGCCATCCATCCAGCCAATAATCCATCCATCCATCCCTCCAGCCAGCCATCCATCCAGCCATCCCTCCATCCAGCCATCCATCCAGCCATCCATCCATTCCTCCAGCCAGCCAACCATCCATCCATCCCTCCATCCATCCATCCCTCGAGCAAGCCATTCATCCAGCCATCCATCCATCCAGCCATCCATCCAGCCATCCATCCATTCATCCCTCCCGCCAGCCATCAATCCAGCCACCCGTCCATCCAGCCATCCATCCAGCCATCCATGCATTCATCCATCTCTCCATCCAGCCATCCATCCAGTCATTCATCCATCCATCCATACCTCCAGCCGGCCAGCCATCCATTCATCCATCCATCCAGCCATCCATCCAGCCATCCATCCATCAATCCATCCGCCCAGCCAGCCACCCATCCAGCCAACCAGCCATCCCGCCATCCATCCAGCCATCTATCCATTCATCCATCCCTCCAGCGAACCATCCATCCAGCCATCCATCCATCCAGCCATCCATTTAGCCATCCATCCATCCATCCATCCCATCAGCCAGACATCCATTCGGCCATCCATCCATCCAGACATACATTCATCCATGCCTCCAGCCAGCCATCCATACAGCCATCCATCCATCCAGCCATCCATCCAGCCATCCATCCATCCATCCATCCCTCCTGCCAGCCATCCATCCAGCCATCCATCAATCCAACCATCCATCCAGCCATCCATCCGTCCCTCCAGCCAGCCATCCATCCAGCCAACCATCCATCCAGCCATCGATCCAGCCATCCATCCATCCATCCTTCCCTCCAGCCAGCCATCCATCCAGCCATCCATCCATACAGCCACCCATCCAGCCATCCATCCATCCATTCATCCCTCCAGCCAGTCATCCATCCAGCCACCCCTCCATCCAACCATCCATCCAGCCATCCAACCATTCATCCATCTCTCCAGCCAGCCATACATTCAGCCATCCATTCTTCCAGCCATCCATCCAGTCATCCATCCATCCATCCATCCCTCCAGCCAGCCATCCATCCAGCCATCCATCCATCCAGACATCCATCCAGCCACCCCTCCATCCCTCCATCTCTCCAGCCAGCCAGCCATCCAGCCATCCATCTATCCAGCCATCCATCCAGCCATCCATCCATCCATCCCTCCAGCCAGCCATCCATCCATCCATCCATCCCTCCAGCCAGCCATCCATCCAGCCATCCATCCATCGCGCCATCCATCCAGCCATCCATCCATCCGTCCATCCATCCATCCAGCCATCCATCCAGCCATCCATCCATCCATCCAGCCAGCCATTCATCCATGCATCCATCCATCCATCCATCCCTCCAGCCAGCCATCCATCCAGCCATCCATCCATCCAGCCATCCATCCATCCAGCCATCCATCCAGCCATCCATCCATCCATCCATCCCTCCATCCATCCGTCCATCCATCCATCCATCCAGCCTTCCATCCATCCATCCAGCCAGCCATTCATCCATGCATCCATCCATCCATCCATCCCTCCAGCCAGCCATCCATCCAGCCAGCCATCCATCCAGCCATCCATTCAACCAGCCATCCATCGAACCATCCACCCATCCATCACTCCAGCCATCCATCCATCCAGCCATCCATCCATCCAGCCATCCATCCAGCCATCCATCCATCCATCCATCCATCCATCCATCCCTCCAGCCAGCCATCCATCCAGCCATCCATCCATCCATCCCTCCAGCCAATCGCCCATCCAGCCGTCCATCCATCCAGCCAACCATCCAGCCATCCATCCAGCCATCCATCCCTCCAGCCAGATATCCATCCAGCCATCCCTCCATCCATCCGTCCATCCATCCATCCATCCAGCCATCCATCCATCCAGCCTTCCATCCAGCCATCCCTCCATACAGCCATCCATCCAGCCATCCATCCATCCGTCACTCCAGCCAGTCATCCCTCCATCCAGCCATCCATCCAGCCATCCATCCATCCCTCCAGCCAGCCACCCATCCAGCCATCCCTCCATCCAGCCATCCATCCAGCCAATAATCCATCCATCCATCCCTCCAGCCAGCTAGCCATCCAGCCATCCCTCCATCCAGCCATCCATCCAGCCATCCATTCATTCCTCCAGCCAGCCAACCATCCAGCCATCCCTCCATCCAGCCATCCATCCAGCCATCCATCCATCCATCCATCCATCCCTCCAGCCAGCCATCCATCGAGCCATCCATCCATCCAGCCAGCCATCCAGACAACCATCCATCAATCCATCCCTCCAGCCAGCCATGCATCCAGCCATCCTTCCATCCAGCCGTCCATCCGGCCATCCATCCATGACTCCATTCCTCCAGCAAGCCATCCATCCAGCCATCCATCGATCTAGCCATCCATTCAGCCAGCCATCCATCCATCCCTCCAGCCAGCCATCCATCCAGCCTTCCATCCATCCAGCCATCCGTCCAGCCATTCATTAATCCATCCATTCCTCCAGTCAGCAATCCATCCAGCCATCCATCCAGCCATCCATCCAGCCATCCATCCATCCATCCATCCATCCCTCCAGCCAGCCATCCATCCAGCCATCCATCCATCCATCCATCCCTCCAGCCAGCCTTCCGTCCAGCCATCCATCCATCCAGACATCCATCCAGCCATCCATCCAACCATCTATCCCTCCAGCCAGCCATCCATCCGGACATCCATCCATCCAGCCATCCATTCAGCCACCCATCCATCCATCCATCTCTCCAGCCAGCCAGCCATCCAGCCATCCATTTATCCAGCCATCCATCCAGCCATCCATCCATCCATCCCTCCAGCCAGCCATCCATCCATCCATCCCTCCAGCCAGCCATCCATCCAGCCATCGATCCATCCCGCCATCCATCCAACCATCCATCCATCCGTCCATCCATCCATTCAGCCATCCATCCAGCCATCCATCCAGCCATCCATCCATCCATCCATCCAGCCAGCCATTCATCCATGCATCCATCCATCCATCCATCCCTCCAGCCAGCCATCCATCCAGCCATCCATCCATCCAGCCATCCATCCATCCAGCCATCCCTCCAGCCATCCATCCATCCATCCATCCCTCCATCCATCCGTCCATCCATCCATCCATCCAGCCTTCCATCCATCCATCCAGCCAACTAGCCATCCATCCATCCAGCCAGCCATCCAGACATCCAGCCATCCATCCAGCCGTCCATCCAGCCTTCCATCCATCCTTCCATCCCTCCAGCCAGCCATCCATCCAGCCATCCATTCGGCCATTCCTCCATCCATCCATCCCTCCAGCCAGCCATCCATCCAGCCATCCCTCCATCCAGCCATCCATCCAGCCATCCATCCATCCATCCATCCCTCCAGCCAGCCATCCAGCCAGCCATCCCTCCATCCAGCCGTCCATCCAGCCATCCATCCATCCCTCCAGCCAGCCAACCATCCGGACATCCATCCATCCAGCCATCCACCCAGCCACCCATCCATCCATCCATCTCTCCAGCCAGCCAGCCATCCAGCCATCCATCTATCCAGCCATCCAGCCAGCCATCCATCCATCCATCCGTCCAGCCAGCCATCCATCCATCTATCCCTCCAGCCAGCCATCCATCCATCCATCCATCCATCCAGCCATCCATCCAGCCATCCATCCATCCATCCGTCCATCCAGCCATCCATCCAGCCATCCATCCAGCCATCCATCCATCCTTCAATCCCTCCAGCCAGCCATCCATCCAGCCATCCATTCAACCAGCCATCCATCGAACCATCCACCCATCCATCACTCCAGCCATCCATCCATCCAGCCATCCATCCATCCAGCCATCCATCCAGCCATCCAACCATCCATCCATCCATCCCTCCAGCCAGCCATCCATCCAGCCATCCATCCATCCATCCCTCCAGCCAATCGCCCATCCAGCCGCCCATCCATCCAGCCATCCATCCAGCCATCCATCCAGCCATCCATCCCTCCAGCAATCCATCCATCCAACCATTCCTCCATCCAGCCATCCATCCAGCCATCCATCCATCCATCCATCCCTCCAGCCAGATATCCATCCAGCCATCCCTCCATCCATCCGTCCATCCATCCATCCATCCAGCCATCCATCCATCCAGCCTTCCATCCAGCCATCCCTCCATACAGCCATCCATCCAGCCATCCATCCATCCGTCACTCCAGCCAGTCATCCCTCCATCCAGCCATCCATCCAGCCATCCATCCATCCCTCCAGCCAGCCACCCATCCAGCCATCCCTCCATCCAGCCATCCATCCAGCCAATAATCCATCCATCCATCCCTCCAGCCAGCCATCCATCCAGCCATCCCTCCATCCAGCCATCCATCCAGCCATCCATCCATTCCTCCAGCCAGCCAACCATCCATCTATCCCTCCATCCATCCATCCCTCCAGCAAGCCATTCATTCAGCCATCCATCCATCCAGCCATCCATCCAGCCATCCATCCATTCATCCATCCCTCCAGCCAGCCATGCATCCAGCCATCCATCCATACAGCCACCCATCCAGCCATCCATCCATCCATTCATCCCTCCAGCCAGTCATCCATCCAGCCATTCCTCCATCCAACCATCCATCCAGCCATCCAACCATTCATCCATCTCTCCAGCCAGCCATACATTCAGCCATCCATTCTTCCAGCCATCCATCCAGTCATCCATCCATCCATCCATCCCTACAGCCAGCCATCCATCCAGCCATCCATCCATCCAGACATCCATCCAGCCACCCCTCCATCCCTCCATCTCTCCAGCCAGCCAGCCATCCAGCCATCCACCTATCCAGCCATCCATCCAGCCATCCATCCATCCATCCCTCCAGCCAGCCATCAATCCATCCATCCCTCCAGCCAGCCATCCATCCAGCCATCCATCCATCCCGCCATCCATCCAGCCATCCATCCATCCCTCCATCCATCAATCCAGCCATCCATCCAGCCATCCATCCAGCCATCCATCCATCCATTCAGCCAGCCATTCATCCATGCATCCATCCATCCATCCATCCCTCCAGCCAGCAATCCATCCAGCCATCCATCCATCCATCCAGCCATCCATCCATCCAGCCATCCATCCAGCCATCCATCCATCCATCCCTCCATCCATCCGTCCATCCATCCATCAATCCAGCCTTCCATCCATCCATCCAGCCAACCAGCCATCCATCCATCCAGCCAGCCAAGCAGACATCCAGCCATCCATCCAGCCGTCCATCCAGCCTTCCATCCATCCTTCCATCCCTCCAGCCAGCCATCCATCCATCCATCCTTCCCTCCAGCCAGCCATCCATCCAGCCATCCATCCATACAGCCACCCATCCAGCCATCCATCCATCCATCCATCCCTCCAGCCAGTCATCCATCCAGCCATCCCTCCATCCAACCATCCATCCAGCCATCCAACCATTCATCCATCTCTCCAGCCAGCCACACATTCAGCCATCCATTCTTCCAGCCATCCATCCAGTCATCCATCCAGCCAGCCATCCCTCCATCCAGCCGTCCATCCAGCCATCCATCCATCCCTCCAGCCAGCCACCCATACAGCCATCCCTCCATCCAGCCATCCATCCAGCCAATAATCCATCCATCCATCCCTCCAGCCAGCCATCCATCCAGCCATCCATCCATCCAGCCATCCGTCCAGCCATTCATTAATCCATCCATTCCTCCAGCCAGCAATCCATCCAGCCATCCATCCAGCCATCCATCCAGCCATCCATCCATCCATCCATCCCTCCAGCCAGCCATCCATCCAGCCATCCATCCATCCCTCCAGCCAGCCTTCCATCCAGCCATCCATCCATCCAGACATCCATCCAGCCATCCATCCAACCATCTATCCCTCCAGCCAGCCATCCATCCGGACATCCATCCATCCAGCCATCCATTCAGCCACCCATCCATCCATCCATCTCTCCAGCCAGCCAGCCATCCAGCCATCCATTTATCCAGCCATCCATCCAGCCATCCATCCATCCATCCCTCCAGCCAGCCATCCATCCATCCATCCCTCCAGCCAGCCATCCATCCAGCCATCCATCCATCCCGCCATCCATCCAACCATCCATCCATCCGTCCATCCATCCATCCAGCCATCCATCCAGCCATCCATCCAGCCATCCATCCATCCATCCAGCCAGCCATTCATCCATGCATCCATCCATCCATCCATCCCTCCAGCCAGCCATCCATCCAGCCATCCATCCATCCAGCCATCCATCCATCCAGCCATCCCTCCAGCCATCCATCCATCCATCCATCCCTCCATCCATCCATCCCTCCATCCATCCGTCCATCCATCCATCCATCCAGCCTTCCATCCATCCATCCAGCCAACCAGCCATCCATCCATCCATCCAGCCAGCCAACCAGACATCCAGCCATCCATCCAGCCGTCCATCCAGCCTTCCATCCATCCTTCCATCCCTCCAGCCAGCCATCCATCCATCCATCCTTCCCTCCAGCCAGCCATCCATCCAGCCATCCATCCATACAGCCACCCATCCAGCCATCCATCCATCCATCCATCCCTCCAGCCAGTCATCCATCCAGCCATCCCTCCATCCAACCATCCATCCAGCCATCCAACCATTCATCCATCTCTCCAGCCAGCCACACCTTCAGCCATCCATTCTTCCAGCCATCCATCCAGTCATCCATCCAGCCAGCCATCCCTCCATCCAGCCGTCCATCCAGCCATCCATCCATCCCTCCAGCCAGCCACCCATACAGCCATCCCTCCATCCAGCCATCCATCCAGCCAATAATCCATCCATCCATCCCTCCAGCCAGCCATCCATCCAGCCATCCATCTATCCAGCCATCCAGCCAGCCATCCATCCAGCCATCCCTCCAGCCAGCCATCCATCCATCTATCCCTCCAGCCAGCCATCCATCCATCCATCCATCCATCCATCCAGCCATCCATCCAGCCATCCATCCATCCATCCGTCCATCCAGCCATCCATCCAGCCATCCATCCAGCCATCCATCCATCCTTCAATCCCTCCAGCCAGCCATCCATCCAGCCATCCATTCAACCAGCCATCCATCGAACCATCCACCCATCCATCACTCCAGCCATCCATCCATCCAGCCATCCATCCATCCAGCGATCCATCCAGCCATCCATCCATCCATCCATCCCTCCAGCCAGCCATCCATCCAGCCATCCATCCATCCATCCCTCCAGCCAATCGGCCATCCAGCCGCCCATCCATCCAGCCATCCATCCCGCCATCCATCCAGCCATCCATCCCTCCAGCAATCCATCCATCCATCCATTCCTCCATCCAGCCATCCATCCAGCCATCCATCCATCCATCCATCCCTCCAGCCAGATATCCATCCAGCCATCCCTCCATCCATCCGTCCATCCATCCATCCATCCAGCCATCCATCCATCCAGCCTTCCATCCAGCCATCCCTCCATACAGCCATCCATCCAGCCATCCATCTATCCGTCACTCCAGCCAGTCATCCCTCCATCCAGCCATCCATCCAGCCATCCATCCATCCCTCCAGCCAGCCACCCATCCAGCCATCCCTCCATCCAGCCATCCATCCAGCCAATAATCCATCCATCCATCCCTCCAGCCAGCCATCCATCCAGCCACCCCTCCATCCAGCCATCCATCCAGCCATCCATCCATCCCTCCAGCCAGCCATCCATCCAGCCAGCCATCCATCCAGCCATCCATTCAACCAGCCATCCATCGAACCATCCACCCATCCATCACTCCAGCCATCCATCCATCCAGCCATCCATCCATCCAGCCATCCATCCAGCCATCCATCCATCCATCCATCCATCCATCCATCCCTCCAGCCAGCCATCCATCCAGCCATCCATCCATCCATCCCTCCAGCCAATCGCCCATCCAGCCGTCCATCCATCCAGCCAACCATCCAGCCATCCATCCAGCCATCCATCCCTCCAGCCAGATATCCATCCAGCCATCCCTCCATCCATCCGTCCATCCATCCATCCATCCAGCCATCCATCCATCCAGCCTTCCATCCAGCCATCCCTCCATACAGCCATCCATCCAGCCATCCATCCATCCGTCACTCCAGCCAGTCATCCCTCCATCCAGCCATCCATCCAGCCATCCATCCATCCCTCCAGCCAGCCACCCATCCAGCCATCCCTCTATCCAGCCATCCATCCAGCCAATAATCCATCCATCCATCCCTCCAGCCAGCCAGCCATCCAGCCATCCCTCCATCCAGCCATCCATCCAGCCATCCATCCATTCCTCCAGCCAGCCAACCATCCAGCCATCCCTCCATCCAGCCATCCATCCAGCCATCCATCCATCCATCCATCCATCCCTCCAGCCAGCCATCCATCGAGCCATCCATCCATCCAGCCAGCCATCCAGACAACCATCCATCAATCCATCCCTCCAGCCAGCCATGCATCCAGCCATCCTTCCATCCAGCCGTCCATCCGGCCATCCATCCATGACTCCATTCCTCCAGCAAGCCATCCATCCAGCCATCCATCGATCTAGCCATCCATTCAGCCAGCCATCCATCCATCCCTCCAGCCAGCCATCCATCCAGCCTTCCATCCATCCAGCCATCCGTCCAGCCATTCATTAATCCATCCATTCCTCCAGCCAGCAATCCATCCAGCCATCCATCCAGCCATCCATCCAGCCATCCATCCATCCATCCATCCCTCCAGCCAGCCATCCATCCAGCCATCCATCCATCCATCCATCCCTCCAGCCAGCCTTCCGTCCAGCCATCCATCCATCCAGACATCCATCCAGCCATCCATCCGGACATCCATCCATCCAGCCATCCATTCAGCCACCCATCCATCCATCCATCTCTCCAGCCAGCCAGCCATCCAGCCATCCATTTATCCAGCCATCCATCCAGCCATCCATCCATCCATCCCTCCAGCCAGCCATCCATCCATCCATCCCTCCAGCCAGCCATCCATCCAGCCATCCATCCATCCCGCCATCCATCCAACCATCCATCCATCCGTCCATCCATCCATCCAGCCATCCATCCAGCCATCCATCCAGCCATCCATCCATCCATCCATCCAGCCAGCCATTCATCCATGCATCCATCCATCCATCCATCCCTCCAGCCAGCCATCCATCCAGCCATCCATCCATCCAGCCATCCATCCATCCAGCCATCCCTCCAGCCATCCATCCATCCATCCATCCCTCCATCCATCCGTCCATCCATCCATCCATCCAGCCTTCCATCCATCCATCCAGCCAACCAGCCATCCATCCATCCAGCCAGCCATCCAGACATCCAGCCATCCATCCAGCCGTCCATCCAGCCTTCCATCCATCCTTCCATCCCTCCAGCCAGCCATCCATCCAGCCATCCATTCGGCC